>NC_142712.1:27778032-27932019 GCF_055471065.1 Atractosteus spatula
GTTGATTTCTCCCTCTGTCACCCAATACAGTGGTCTTTGACTTTTAACCTGAGAACAGCCATTGAAAGGAGCATGTTCCTATTCAATGACAAGAAAACATTCACAACAAAGGTGTGAAGATAGGTAATAGGAGATACCAGATAACAGTAAAAAATAATTGCAATTACATAGCACATTTTATTAAAAGAGAACCAGAAGTTCTTTGAAACAACATTGCAGCGCATACATGAGTAATGCATAGCAGTGATTATGAACCATAATCTACAGTGGAATTTAGCCAGGATCTTAGGGTTAACATTATTATTCCTATAAACAGTATACCTGTAATAGAATCTTTAATGCCTAAGCAGTCAAGATCTCTGTTTAATGACTTGTATGGAGGACAACAGCTTCCACATCATGGGGAACAGGCACTTCAGTCTATCAGACCTTTTGTATCAGAGGACAGTATTTTCCTTAGGCATAAGGAGTTCTCTGAAAATGCATCCAATGTAATCATTTCTGTCTACTATGACTCAAAATAAAATTATTTTTAACAATAATATTATTGTTATAATATAAAAGTTCTTTATACATTCTTAAGTTAAGGTTTTTAGTATGAACAGTGGTGTATCTTCTCATAGAAAATGTTAATGGATTTCTCAGGATGCTTTAAGTAAAGGTGAAATATTCCTTAAGGAAAATAAAATTATATTTTCAGAAAAGAATAAAGAAAAAGTAATATCAAGTTTTCAGATTAAAAACCCATCTAGAAGGACATCTCTTTGATTCCTACAGTACATGCCTTAGTGAGTTTTCAATTGATTCCTTGCTACAGTCCCTCTCTGAACCTTCTGTCACCTCAGGCTGGTTTTGAATGAGTAGTGGATATTATTCTTGGCACCAGGATGTCTACACTGTCAGATGTATTTTATTATCACACGATGTAATCAGCAAATAATATTACATTTTAAAATGTGATGGAGTTGAAGCAATAATACTATTCACAGGGAATTCATGAGGATTACACTTGACCTAGTGGAAAGTGCCATATTGTGTTGAAATCTGAAAGGTTTTATTGAAAATCCTTTTTGGAAGAGTTATTATTGCAGTATTGTTCTAACATTTTACATTGAAAATTAATTTATATTCTGAAAATTTCTAGAAATGGAAAAAGAAAGGAAATGTTTTAATATCAGTTATTAATATATTAAATACAGTTATTAATCAGTTTCTTTAAATATTTTGCTATGATTTGCAAATGTATTTCAATGATGTATTTCATATACTCATCTCATATTTCGTTAGTGCTACTCATATTATTATAGTATAATTCCAGTTTTATGCAGAGCAACAAGGTTAATATTATCATAGTTCAGGTAGGTAGCTGGGTCAGCATGCATAGGCTGCAAAGGAACAAGTAATAGGTTTATTCCATGCTGAAAAGAGAAGAAAGAAAACACAACGCCTATCTGAACATGGACAACATGGACTAAACCTATTACTTATTCCTTAACATTATCATACACAGTAGTACAGTAGTAGACTCGTACAAGTACCTGGGAGTGCACATCGACAATACACTGGAATGGTCTAACAACACAGAGGCCATCTACAAGAAGAGTCAGAGCTGACTTTACTTCTTGAGGAGGCTCAATGTGTGTAGTAAGATGCTACATATGTTCTATCAGTCGGTTGTGGCGAGCGCCATTTTCTGGGCGGTGGTATGCTGGGATTAGAGCAGGGGATGCTAACAGGCTGAACAATCTCATCAGAAGAGCAAGCTCTGTTATTGGTTCTGACCTGGACCCCCTGGAGGTAGTGGCAGAGAGGAGAATGGTGTCCAAACTGGAGGCCATCACGTACAACGTCTCCCATCTCCTCTATGACATGCTTGTGAAAATGAAGAGCACGTTCAGCAATAGGCTGATCCAACCACGGTGCGACAGGGAGTGCTACAGGAGGTCATTCTTGCCTTCTGCCATAAGACTATACAACGCATGGCTACATTGACACTGACCTGTTTTGGACTAAACAGTAAACAACTGCTACATCTAGCTTTCCCGTTTACAACCGTTTTTGTGCAATATATGCCAGGGACTTGTGAAATACATTTATATTTATATTTATATTGTGCAATACAACTTTTTGTGTACTGCTCTGGTTTGTTCTTTGTATATTCTGGACTGTGAGTAACTCTTCTTAGTGCACTTCTCACTGACTGTACTGTATGTATTGTATTATTGTATTATTTTGTTACACTATGCTGTGTTGACTGTGTTAAGCTGCTTTTGCACTGCAATTTCCCTCACTGATCAATAAAGTATTTATCTATCTAGTTGCTTTTTCTTGATTGAATAATAATACCAAACATTGTCAATATGAAGTGACACAGAACTGAATGGACAATTTATGTTAGTCTATCTTATTTTATGTTAAGTGTATTGAGACATTTTGTGTGTTTTATATACAGTGTCTTAGAAACATTTACAAAATTGTAAAATTGAATAAATGATTGAAGTTGTGGCCAGGGGCATGGTGGTAAGCATTTCCTTGTGTTCAATTTCTGAAGTGCTATCTGCATGGAGTTTGTATGTTCTCCCTGTGTTATGGTGGGTTTCCCATGGGTGCTTTGGTTTTCACCTGCAGTCCAAAAAGATACTGGTAGGTTATCTGGCTTTGGGTAATGTGGCCCTGATGTGAATGCATGTTTGTGTCTGTTTGTGCTGCAAAGGACTGTCATCCCATCCAGGTTGAATCCTGCCTTGTGCTTGTTAAAGTATGTTCCAGCAGTTCCGGAACCCTGTTTTGGATGAAGAGGTTAGAAATGGATAGATGATGGATGAATTCAATTGTGCCTTCAAGAGTTATGTCTTTTGTTTATGTTTTTCTTAGTTGTACTAAATGATGTGCTAAATAGAAAACGTGATTTTCTCAACCATTACCAAAAGAACCTGTAGATTCCTTTGGTCACCCAGAACTACTGTGTAACCACCATTTAGTTTAGGATTTTTTCAACTGCACTTTATAAATGGATAACAATCCATCAGTTGTAGTCCAGTTGTAATTGCATCTTCAATATTTTATTCCCCTTTAAGGTGTTATTACTTTGGCTAGACACATTAAATGTAATAGCTACATTTCTCAGCTTCTGAACAGAATATTGTAAAAAATAAAGGTCTGCCGCATGCAAAATGAAGCAAAGAAAGGGCAGTGCCACATGAAAAATGCTGAAAAACTCTGTGACCTCCAATTACCATTTATTTTGAAAAGCAGGATTATCTCTCAGTTTGTAAAATCTATGTGCAATTCACATTACACAGAAAATGCATACATGCATGCTATCCTAAAAAATATACATATTTACAAATATATACATAGCCATATACAATTTCTTGCATTAAGAATTTGTCTTTTCGTATACCCCACTTGCTCTCCATGAGACACACAGACAGGAAGAGAAGCCTGGGGTCAGAGCACAGGGTCAATCATTTATACAGCACCCCTGGAGCAGCTGGGGTTAAGGGCCTTGTTCAGGAGCCCAACAGGGTAGGATTCCTCTGCCGGCCACGGGATTTGAACCACAGGATTCTAGCCACAGGCACAGATCCTTAGTCACAGAGCCACCACACAACCCTAAGTACAGACTTTATAAGTACAGATTTTCATCTTATATATATTTTTTATACTTACTATCTGATGGCTATTTGTCTTGCTGAGGGGATGGAGGGAGAGATATTTCAGTATTAACAGGTTAGTGCTGTTCAGACATTACACATTTGGATATGTTTCTATATAGATTTTGCTAATTGTGACATTGTGTTCATTTCCTCAAATGGTTTATGTGTAACAGTATTCCTAATGCATACAGGATCATTCCTTCACTTTTGAAAATAATGCATTTAAATTCTCATCCTCCCATAACAAGTTCACCAAACATGTATTATCTTTTCACATCTCACATGAACCTAATTTGCAGCTAGACTTCAAAAGCTAATCACACAATGGCAAGCAGTCGCAGTAAGTACTAAATCATTAAGTAAATTACAGTGAATTTATTTGTATTCATGATTTTTCTTTCTCTTTAGATCTGTCATATCTTATGTAATTTGCTTTCTTGATGTACACTATGTTGCAAATTGCTGACTTGTGCTTCTGCATTCTCAGGGTGAAATGTAGTAGTTTAGTATATAATATATGAGTGCTAAAACATCACTGATGGGATAACTGGAACACATACAAGCTGGTATACATAAATGCATGTATCTACAGTGATGTGAAAAAGATGTACACACTCTTAAGCTTCTATGATTTTACATATTAAGACATACAGTATCTGACTTTCATGTAGTCCTCTCCAAATCCTAAAAAGTAGATAAATATAACCTTATGTGACCATTTTAAATTATTTTAATTTTACTTTATGCATTATTTATTAAACAAAAAAACATCCAGTATTCACTACCCTTGTGTGAAAAAGTGCACCCCATGATTCAGTAATGCTTGGAACCCTGGCTTAACTTAATAACCTAATAACTTAAAGTAAATTATTCATGTAAGGGTTTAACTGTCTCTCTCATTACCTAGGAAAAATTCTTGCCCACTCCTCCTTACAAATGGTGGTGTTTGAGGGCATTCATTTATGCATAACTTCCTTTAGGTCCAAAGATCTGGACTTTGACTTGACCATTTCAAGATCCTGATTCTTTCCTTTTTTCAACCATTTTACCATTTCACGCTTACTCGAACTTTGTTTTCTTTTTGTAAATGACCTTTCCTGTTGTGAAATGATGGAATTTATATTGTTTGGAAATGGCTTCATAACCCTCTTCCAGCTGATGAGCATCTCATATAGGTTCTTTGAGACAGTCCCATATATCTTTTACCTAGACATGATGTGTTACCACAAACCTGAATGCTCTGCGGCAAACTGATAAAGGTGGAAGCATTTCCTGATGATCAAGTAATCATGTGCACTTGTTTAGCAGTATCTGATTCTAATTACCTTCTTAACTGAATTGGAAGCAGTAAGTGTGTACTTATTTTTCAGACAAGGCTTCTGAATATTGACTTATTAATCTTTTTAATAATAATGGCAAAATAAAATCTGTGTAATTTGTCACATGAGGTTAGATTTATCTACTCTTAGGACTTGGTGAGGACTACAGTAGGTGAATGTGTGTACTTTCTTTTTCACATCACTATATATCTAACAATGTTTGAATGTTTCATGTGATAGACTGATTCTAAATAGAATGAAAATAACAGTTTTGTTAGCAAATACGTCATATTGAAAAAAAGCCAGAATAAGTTTCTCCATAGAGCTATCTTTTATCTGAATGTACATTCACACTGTACTCATTTCCAATTATATTTTGTAGCATAGTTTATAAAACATTTGGTTTTGTTTACAAAACAGTAGAAGATTAATTTGTAGACAACATGTCCAAACCCATGTTTTATCACTGAAAATGACACTTAAAATGCCAGCCCCAGGGTGTACAGGCAGGAGCCGGGAGAGAAAAAATATCAATATAAAGAAGTTCCGATGCTGATGAACCAAAAAGAAAGCCAGCATATTTTTTGTCTTGTCGGAAGATTACTGATTTATTCCATGTCTCCACAAACATCTGTGTACATCTGGGGAAATGATTCAACAATGTCTTATATCTGCTTGTGGACTGACCCACTATTCTTCTTCTCCATATCTTTAGTCATCATTCTTGCTGGTGGAATGACCCACTATCCTTCTGCTTTAAGACTTTAGTGGACTAGAATGGTAATTATACTCTGAGTCCCAGAAAAAGAACAGTCTAGTTTCCATTGGAAACTGTTTCTTACATTTTGGTATTGTCATTGCGCACCTTGCAGGAGTTGTGCCACTGAAGGTTTTAGGAAATAGAATAAAAAGCAGCAGTTAAGCAGCTGTCTTTGCTTAACAATCTTTGTTTATGTTATTTAACATAACTCAAAATTAACTTATAATGAAATTAAATCTCAATAGTCCATGAGCAGCACAGAACATTAGAAATACAGGTATGTCAAACCTTGAGTCTGCATTAATATTGTTTCTTATAACACAAAGCTGTTGGTTTCTTCTGGACTTGATTTAATGTGAAAAAGGGTACCAAACCCTGAACTGTTATGCTGGACCAAAGCTGGCATATTCTTAACTATCATCTACATTAAAGTTACCCATTAAGCTAAAGTTGTTTATGCTTATAGCAAAGAAAGGCAAATACTTTTTAAGTACTGCTTTGAACTAGACATAATGAAATTCAATATAGGTGAAAATACACTTGATTAGGTAAGTAATCATGATGTAAGAGTTTATAGCAATACCTTCTACATATTCCTAAAGATTATACAGACATATGCTAAAACCAGGTTTCATTAATTGCTTTCTTTCAACACGTGTGTGGTACTATGGAATGCATTTATTAAGGTTTATTAAAATTACTTATTCATCAGTCATCTTAATTAAGCATCTTCTCATTCAAGAACTACAGATTATATACATGCATTGCAGTACAGTTTGTATTATATAATGGGGACAAAATTTAAATTGTTTTTGATTCTGTATGTGGCATACACCAAAAAACAATTTCTCTGTATAAGCATATTTATTAACTTAATTATGCTATTTTTATAATTCTGATAATAATATAGCTATTTAATTTGCAGAATACAACTTTGACTCTTTAAATATGAAACTATAATGATGAAAAGTGGTAGCATTCAGTTTTATTCACAAAAGAAATGTATTCACAACAAAAAAGACAGCTTGTTTTTGTTTGCAATCTCACCTGCTGTGCTAATAACATTTTCACACTACACCATAAGATGCAATCAGAATGCATTGAATTATTTTCATTGTCTACAAAAAGATTATTTCTGCATTCATTCAGTTATATAGGTATTCAGTTAAAATCCTAAACAAATAAACATTTATACATTAATGGATATTCACTCACTGGCATGAAGAAATTCTTTGATATGTTTTATTGCAATAAATGCCACAAATTCAAAATAAATTGTCAGTGATCTAATGTCTATGCAATTCTGTTTTGTAAACATTAACTTAAAATGCATAAACCAAAACGTCTCAATCAATGTTTCTGTAGATTTTCATAACAGTGTTAGTTAAAAGCTACAGTATGTCATTTTGTAAGTCATATACAATATACAAAATGCAAATCAGAATCCTTATAATCAGTTTATAAAGCTCCTTTTTCCAATGTTCTAATTAATAAGAAATTCATCTTAACACATTTTGAAATTGTAGGTTGTCTTAGCTATGCTTTATTGTTTTGATTTTATCCAGCATTTATCATATTTCCATATATAATTATTTTAAAGGAGGTAAAGGAGTTTATATATGCACATCTACAAAGGTATTACAAAGTTTAATCTTTGTTTATATGCTTAATACTGTATGAGCAATTCTAAATTAAGAGTGTCAAAGGATTATTGATATGTAAATAATAAAAATAAAATCTATTTTTAGAACCACTAAAAAATCTAAACATATAAGAAGAACAAAATGTATAGTTTTTCTCAAAACCTAGTCATGCCTGAAATCAACATTATACATACTAATAAGAAATGCTATTGAATAGAATTGGAAATGTTGGTACATTTTAATCCACTGAGGGATTTTACCTAAACTATCTGATCTGTCAGTATACCAACCTAAATCATATTTACAGTGGGAAACAGCAGTCTAATTTCTCCTGTGGTATTGTAAATGAAATGTTCACTTAAAGAAACGTAACATCTGGAGGAATGGGAGTGTACTCACAGGTAGGAGGTAAAGGAGCTAAGGCTTCTGGGCACTGCAGAGAGTCCGAGCTCTGAACAATCCACAATTACCATGATGCCATCTTCCTCACACTGGCACAGATGTGGACACAGAGTGGACATTATAAGGGCATGCTCCTGTTGTCCACTGACAGTGGTGCTGCTGGCAATCTGGAGAATCAGGCAAATCAGCAACATTTTGCTTTCCCTAGCACTGAGTTTTAAGAATGTATAATGTCTCTTTCAGGCACTCTTTTTTCTTTCTTTTTTGTAACTATCAGTTGGGAGATCCCATGAGTCAGTCAGGCTGTCAGGATTTCAGAGTTCCTACTCACACCAGCCTCCCTCCTTCAGTCTGTCTGCCTTTTTGTCCTAACTTTACAGACCTTTACCTATTGTAGTGGAAGCCAATGTGTTGGAAGAGACCCGCTTCTCATTGGACAGCACAGACTGGGATGGGCCAAAGGGAGGAGTCAGCCTTTACACAGTCTGTTCAGGGGCAAAAGATAATCATTCAGAAGTGAAAGGACTAAGAGTGAGAGAGAGAGGCTGTACACAGTACACTGTACAAAAGGGACCAGAGTCTATACAAATGAGAGCTGATGTAATGTATGCTTTTATGTGCTATATTTCAGCTAGTTGACTTGTAGCAGGCATAATTTACAGCCACAATGTGAAGATACTCAAGATGAAATACATTTACTCAATGTGTATACTGTTTCATACTAGCAAATAATTTCTTAATAAAATGGTCATCCATTTATTGTTTACCAATGAGAAAATTTCATTTTGATATATAAAGAAGAGTATACATGAAAATAATATGGTTATTTGTTTATTGTGGAAAGTCACAACCTCTTTTTAATTCCTGTCACCCCTGACTACCCCATCCTGCATACTTAATAGTTGCCATGCCTTTTCAGTCCCTTATAATGGATTATTTATTAAATTAAATTAAGTTCTAATCTATTATTTTCTTATGAAATAAATTAGGAATCATTCTTTGCAAAATCCGTACACTGTAGGAGTCGCTGTTCCCCTGTGCCTGCTAATGTAATACATAAACAGCACTATTTTAAAGATTTTATACTTCCAGCTGAAAAGGGTATCTCATTAATTAAGTTTCTTCACTAACAATTTTTTTCCTTAGAGTCTTTATTGCTGTCCTAAAGTAATTTTGTATTAGATTATAGCTGAATATTTTTATTATATATTGCAAAGAGTAACAGGTAGCATTTTCATCCCAAAGTATTTTGTCTTATCTGTTGCTCCTACCATGGTGACATTATGGAACATATTTCTATGTGCTTTTGAGAATTTACAAAAAGAGTTGTCATGCTTTTCCTTTCATTGTTTTCAGACAGGACTCAATGTCTATGGTATATACTGTTCAGTAGATGTATGCATCATGAACTGACAAATAATGCTTATATAAACAAACAGTCCCTTTCTTAAACTATTCCCACCAACACCTTCAATCACACCATCTTCTCTTATGCATTTTAATCTCAGTTAAATACTTTGTAATTGTCTATTCCCCAAAAAATAAATGTACCCAAGAAGCATGTGTGGTTCTTTCTTAAAAAAGTAAGCAAGAAAAAACGAATAAAGCTAAACGTGCCAAAAGCCTTAGCTTTAGCTTTGAAGGAGTGTTTGCAGAATGTAAATCAGTTGCGGCAATTTAAAATGGGAGAATTAGGTGATTGGAAGGCCATATGAGAACAAAGGCAGATTTCAGTGCTGTTACCAAACAGTTGAAAAATACCAACTGGGGCACCTGTTTTCCAGCAATGCTGAAGTGTTGGGTTTCGAGTTCTGTTGCGACTACATGGTCCTGTTGAAAAGGCTCCCCTGAAACTCTGATCAAAGGCTGTCCACTCCCCTCCTCCCATGCTACCTTAAATGCCCCTTTAAACAAGCAACAGCAATCTTAAAGACACAAAGGACACACCGGTACCTGAGACTCACCTAAACTCTAATTCACGAAAGGCTATTTGAGCTCCTTCAAGCAGGAACTCAATTCAATTGACTCAAAAAGAAAAGACATAAAGGTTTTGTTGCTTCCCACTAATAAGGAGAGTGCAAGCAACAATTGGGGAAACTGTTTTAGTGCAGACAAAGTGTTCAATGATATTTTACAGGAAGTAGTTCCCAGTATACACCACATATACTGTAGATACTTTTCACATGAGCCTAAAATCCACAAAAGGTTCTTGATTAAGAATAATCATAAAGCAGGAATAATAGATGAGAGATACTGTATAGAGTGATACAAAAAATGCCTTCATTCTCATCCCACACCTTTATTACCTTGTAATGCCAGGGCATTAACCTAAGAAATGTACTGAAATTGTACAAGTTATAAAAATGCACTTGACATTTTGAAAAATTGCTAATTCCTGCAAATATTCTATTTTAGTTTTTTTTTAAAATTGGCAACGACAATAGAAAATGAGGGAAATTGTTTTTAAACTTTTAAAATTCATTTTTACTTTCACAGATGTTATGATTCGGTGTTTAAAGCTATTAAAGAGTGTTAATATGTAAAATGATTAGTATTAATTAATAACTGTATTTGTATAGGTGGCAAGGTTAGAAAATTAGAAGCTCAACTTCACTCATTTCAGCCCGAAATGCTGGAGCCTAATTCGTCGACTGGGAGCTGCTCAAAAACCCCCAGTAATGCTGTCGCTAGTCATCTTCTTCAGGTGACGAAAGCACCTTTAAAGAAGGAACACCGACGTCAAGTGCGAGACACGTGGCGGCAGTACTACTGCCAAAAGTTAGGCGGATTAAATGGTGACAGACCAGAGCCAATCAAGGAATCAGAGCTCGACTCGGTGTTACACAGCGTAAAATCAGGCACTGCTGCAGGGTATGACAACATCCTGCCTGAGTTTCTGAATCATTTAAGCCCAAAGGCGAAGATATGGCTAACTACTTTCTACACACGGATCATGCAGGAAAAGAGGATTCCACACGTATGGCACCAGGCAAAGGTAATTGCCATCCCAAAACCTGGCAAGGGTATAAACAGTGCGGCTAGCTACTGTCCAATTTCCTTGCTTTCCATGTGTCTTAAGTTACTGGAGCGTTTAATTTTCCAGAAGATCAGCCCGGTTTTGGAAAACTCCATCATAGTTGAGCAGGCAGGTTTCAGACAAGGACATAGCACTTGCAATCAAGTCCTTGCTCTGACTACGTTCATCGAGAACGGATTACAGCAAAACCTTAAAACTGGAACAGTTTTCCTTGATCTAACAGCAGCATATGATACGGTGTGGCATGCAGGCCTGTTTTTGAAACTATCCATGCCATGTTGGGTAGTTGAAATAGTTTAACTTTTCCTCCAAGACAGAAGATTGTAGATTCACATGGGAGACAAATGCAGCTCTTGGAGAAAACAACCAAACGGACTACCACAAGGTTCGGTTTTATCTCCAAGCCTCTTCAACGTCTACAATTCATCTATGCTGATTATATTTGCCTCAGAACCCATGTCACACATTCAATGAGATAGAGTGTGCTGAACAAAGACATGGAGACAGTGGCGGAGTACCTCACAAGGTGGCGTCTCCAGCCAAGTGCAACCAAAACTGTCTCCAGTCTCTTCCATCTACACAGTGCAAAGGCTAACCAGGAACTCAATATCTACCTCAAGGGTCGGCGTACTGAGCACGACCCGAATTCCGTTTACTTGGGTGTGACCTTGGATAGATCGTTGACCTACCATGAATACTTGAAGAGGATAGCAACTTAAGTCAGTAGTTGGAATAATTTGCTTAGTAAACTGGCAGGTACAAGTTGGGTGCAAGGGTTCAGACACATAAGTCAACAACACTTGCTCTGTGCTACTCAATAGCAGAGTACTGTGGTCCAGTCTGGTCCAGATCATCCCACACCAAGCTAGTTGATGTGCAACTTAACACATCTATGCATACTGTAGTATCCTCTCATGAGGCACCAGTAAGGTAGGGGTTGTGCATTTACTGGGACAATTCCTAATTGTAGCAGTAAGTTACAAAATGATTCTTTTCATGGTCTTAGAATCCAGCCTTGCGGGATAACTCAAACAACGCACACACACGGGTACTAATACACTAATTAATACATAAAATGTGCATATACAGTGGTGTGAAAAAGTGTTTGCCCCCATCCTGATTTCTTATTTTTTTGCATGTTTCAAACAAATCAAACAAATTGAAATATTAGACAAAGATAACACACGTAAACACAAAATGCAGTTTTTAAATGAAGGTTTTTATTATTAAGGGAAAAAAAAATCCAAACCTACATGGCCCTGTGTGAAAAAGTGATTGCCCCCTAAACCTAATAACTGGTTGGGCCACCCTTAGCAGCAACAACTGCAATCAAGCGTTTGCGATAACTGGTAATGAGTCTTTTACAGCGCTGTGGAGGAATTTTGGCCCACTCATCTTTGCAGAATTGTTGCAATTCAGCCACATTGGAGGGTTTTCGAGCCTTAACCGCTTTTTTAAGGTCATGCCACAACATCTCAATCGGATTCAGGTCAGGACTTTGACTAGGCCACTCCAAAGTCTTCATTTTGTTTTTCTTAAGCCATTCAGAGGTGGACTTGCTGGTGTGTTTTGGATCATTGTCCTGCTGCAGAACCCAAGTGCACTTCAGCTTGAGGTCACGAACAGATGGCCGGACATTCTCCTTCAGGATTTTTTGGTAAACAACAGAATTCATGGTTCCATTTACCACAGCAAGTCTTCCAGGTCCTGAAGCAGCAAAACAGCCCCAGACCATCACACTACCACCACCATATTTTACTGTTGGTATGATGTTCCTTTTCTGAAATGTTGTGTTACTTTTACGCCAGATGTAATGGGACACACACCTTCCAAAAAGTTCAACTTTTGTCTCATCAGTCCACAGAGTATTTTCCCAAAAGTCTTGGGGATCATCAAGATGTTTTCTGGCAAAACTGAGAAGAGCCTTTATGTTCTTTTTGCTCAGCAGTGGTTTTCGTCTTGGAACTCTGCCATGCAGGCCATTCTCTTTCTTATGGTGGAGTCATGAACACTGACCTTAACTGAGGCAAGTGAAGCCTGCAGTTCTTTGGATGTTGTTGTGGGTTTTTTTCTGACCTCTTGGATGAGTCGTCGCTGGGCTCTTGGGGTAATTTTGGTCGGCCGGCCACTCCTGGGAAGGTTCACCACTGTTCCATGTTTTCGCTATTTGTGGATAATGGCTCTCACTGTGGTTCGCTGGAGTCCCAAAGCTTAAGAAATGGCTTTATAACCTTTTCCAGACTGATAAATCTCAATTACTCTGTTTCTCATTTGTTCCTGAATTTGTTTGGATCGCAGCATGATGTCTAGCTTTTGAGGATCTTTTGGTCTACTTCACTTTGTCAGGCAGGTCCTATTTAAGTGATTTCTTGATTGAGAACAGGTGTGGCAGTAATCAGGCCTGGGTGTGGCTAGAGAAACTGAACTCAGCTTTCCAAAGATGTGATAAACCACAGTTGATTTATGTTTTGTTTTATGTTTTTTAATTTGTTTGATGATCTGAAACATTTCAGTGTGACAAACATGCAAAAAAAATAAGAAATCAGGAAGGGGGCAAACACTTTTTCACACCACTGTAAACATAACAGATCTTATCGAGAGGGTTAGCAGAATACAAAACGTATATATTCAATCACAAAGAGTTACACATACCAAAAGGGACATACGTTCAGTATATCATCCATTTAGACCGTTTCGTAAATGAACTTGGTTACAACTTCTACACTGGATACTCAAAAGCAAGTACATCACTCATAGGAATTACATTGATATCAACTCAGGTTGAGGTAGCAATTGAATTCTCGAGCAGTAATGCAGAAAGTTGAATACTCATCCAATCTGTGGGGATTCAGATCTCCCGCGGACAAAGAAGCAAAGGGAGGCTTGTTGCTGTGTCCAATCCCCGATCTCTGGCTCGGTGCCAAGCTGCTGTTGCTGCGTGTGACGTGGTGGAAGAGAGATTCCTGCGATGTGGTGCTGATGCTCTCTGAAAACCAGCTAGTTAGTTTTGGCTGAAACTAGCAAGAGTTTGTGCACAGGAGAAAAATGACTGCGGGTCCCAGCAGGTCAAGAAGAAGACCGGTTTGTTCCTGATGAAGTGCTAGTTCTGAATAGTGATTCAGCTGTCCACAGTTCCGACCTGTTCACGAGGCTTGTTGCTGATGCTAACCTCGGGTGGATCCTTTGGTTATGCGCTGGCAACCTCCGTTCTCGACTCTTAGAACAAAGGAAAGTCCTGCACTCGGACACACTGACCGTTACGTGGTGGTCCTGGCTGAGTCTGAGGATGCTCAGGTGGAGCCCTTCGGAACCGTTCTGTGTTGCCTGTTTTTACCTGGAGGAACTGCAGGTCGCTCATTGGTTGAAAGTTTCATGGGCATCAGAGACCCACGTGGGGTTAACCTGCCCAGCCAGTTCCTGATTGGTTGATGATGAGTAGCCATGCCCTCTGACCTTAGGGTCGTAAACCAATTTTTAATAACACTTTCCCTTAGAATCTCAGACTTTTAGGCACCAGAATTGAGATTATTAAGGTTGCTGGAAAATCTCAGGAATTGGGGAGCTGTTCCTTATCAGGACACTCTATCAGCTAGGGAAACACCTTATTGTGAACTGTATCAGGCACCACTGAGATGAAGGAGAGAGGGACTGGCAAGGGAGCAGAAAACTTAATTCCTGTATTTTAATAAGCCTCGCCACTACAATACTATCACTGGAATGCTGCATCCTACTCCACTATCATGGCTGCTGGTACTCAGCAACATCCCACCACCACACCTACGTCAACAGGAAGTTACTGCCAAGCTGTTAGCCAAAGTCCATGCGAATAATAGGTTACCGCTCCACGCGGACATTGTGTTTCATCCAACAGAACGCCTGTCCTTGAGACGCCCAATCTGGTTGGATCTGCCGCCATTGAATATGAGAGCTGTTTCAGCTTGGAGTGCTGAGAGGTCAACAACAGATATCGTGAACCACTCCCTCGTGGCTGAGCCATCTGTTTGTCCTCCTAGCATTGACCTACTGTGACGGCAGTGGACAATGTTGAACTGATTCCGGTCAGGTCAGGGTCGCTGTGCAATCAATCTTGTCTGATGGTGTCAGGCAACTGATCCAAAATGCAGCTGTGGTGTACTACAGACTATGTCACACATTGTGAACGACTGCCTGCTGAAACGCTTCAATGGTGGACCGCTGGCTTTACACCTAGCTGATGATGATGCTGGCTTAAAACGCAGTGCAAACGCTAAAGAAAAGAAAGAGTGGTTAGCAATGCAGCTTCCCAACACCAGAACTCAATTTCCTTTCGGTGCTCTGTTACACTTCCACAGTCCAAAGGCTATACTGATATGTTAATCGCCTTCAGGGAAAATTGGCTCTGGTGTGCATGTCAGTGTTTATGTCTGTCTGCCATGTGATGGACTGGTGTCCCATTCAGAGTCTACCCTGCTGTACACCTCTTGTTTACTGGGATTGGATCTGACTCCTCCACAAGCCAAATTGGAAGAAGTGGTTAAAATAGATGGATGGATACATTTATATAGCACTTTAATTGTACTTTAGAGCATATTTAGAGGCCAACTTTAGTCATCATTGCTGTGACGTACAGCAGCCATTCGAAAGGAATTTTATGGGGGCCTGATTGTTCAAGTTCAGAGCAGAATTTTGTAAGCGGGATTAATACCACTACTCCAACAAAGAATGCCAGTGGGATCTTTAATGACTAAATAATTAGTAGTGTATTTTTATAGATTAAAACTGTTTTACTCCAACAGATGCAAGCAGGAAATGCTTTCTTGAAACTTCCTTTTATAAGCCTTCTGCATTTCAGTATAAAATCAATCTTGCTTTTGGAAATCTCTGGGCTTCTCCTTGTACTCACAGCATCTGTAATAATGTATAGTTGAATGTGATTATATCTAGCATGCAAACCTTGATTAGGCGGAATGTTAACACAGACTGATAATATTTTACTGTCTCCATTTAGATTTAACCCACCAGAACCACTGATAAATGAATGACCTTAAAGTCAGAAGACCTGCTGCCAGGACTTTATCAGCACAGACACTAGGATGAAAGATTTTATTATAAATGTGAAAGAAAAGTATTTCCTGTTTTAATTCTTCAGAACTGTGAAGCATCACCATTCACCTGATTATGAATATCTACAGTAATACTGTTCTCGGCAGTGTACAGTACACCAGTTAATTGGGCCCAAAAAGCATTCACCTTTCACCAGTGAGACTATGGCTTTGAGACAGAGGAAAGAAAAGAACAAGAATATACAGTATACATACAGTTTCAGACAAATTTAATATGGGTATAAAAGTAAACTTCATCAGTACTTCTGAAATCATACTTAACTCCAGAAAGGTAAACAAATTGTCTACAAATGTTATAAAAAGTCTAAACAAGCTCTGTAAAGAAAATCTGTTATGATAGTTATGTTTAATTGGAACTTTATATAAGTTACTCCTGTGAATGGAGCAAACATTTTCCCTTTCAGTTGAGTAGGCTGGAGACACAGAATTAATTATACAAAACTAAATAAGCTTAGACTGGTTACTCCTTTGCTGATTCCCATAAAACGGAAGATAATTGAGCAGAAATACTTGGTAAATGACATATCACCAAGGATGTTAAATAATTATTTTGTGTATCCAAAGTTTCTTCACACAGAACTGTATTTACAAGGGTAAAATGTGAAACATCTAATGATTTCATGGTTTTGCCAGCAGCCGTATTACCCTGCAACTAACAACTAGCAACCCACTGAAGCTAAGCAGGTGTGAGCCTGGTCAGTACCTGTATGAGAGACATAAACTAAGGTTGCTGCTGGAAGTGGTGTTAGTGAGGCCAACAGGGGGTGCTCACCCTGCAGTCTATGTGGGTCCTAATCCCCCAGTATAATGATGGGGACACTATACTGTAAAAAGGCACAGTCCTTGGGACGAGACATAAAACCAAGGTCCTGACTCTCTGTGGTCATTCTCGAAAAGAGTAGGGGTGTAACTCCAACATCCTGGGCAAATTTCCCATTAGCCCTTACTAATCATTGTAAGGCTCCTAATAATACCCTTGTATGAATTGGCTTCATTACTCTGTTCTCCTCCCCACTGATAGCTGATGTGTGGTGATTGTTCTGGTGCACTATGGCTGCCGTCGCATCATCCAGGTGGGTGCTGCACATTGGTGGAGGATAGTCCCCATTGCCTGTAAAGCGCTTTGAGTGGAGTGTCCAGAAAAGCGCAATATAAGCAATTATTATTATTATTTACAGTGCTTATAGAAAGTCTACACCCCCCTTGGACTTTTTCACATTTTATTGTGTTACAGCATGGAATCATGATGTATTTAACTGAGAATTTTTGCAACTCATCAACACAAAGTACTCTATAATGTCAAAGTAAAATAAAATTCCAGACATTTTACGAAATTAATTAAAAATAAAAAACAGAAAAAAATTGAATGCATAAGTATTCACCCCCTTGCTTTGATACACCTAAATTACCTCTGAAGTAACCAACTCTCTTTCCCAAGTCACATACAGTAATTACTTGACTGGAGTCCACCTGTGTGCAGCTGAGGTGTTTCACATGATTTCAGAATAAATACACCTGTGTCTGGGCGCTTCCCCACTTAGCTAGCACATTTCCAAGGAAACACTACACCATGAAGACCAAGGATCTGAGACAAGGGTCTTGAAAAATACCAGTCAGGGCAAGAATATAAGAAAATGTCCAAGGTACTGAATATACCTTGAAGCACAGTGAAGTCCATGGTTATGTATCTTAGAGCCATTCTTATATTCTTTTGACTGTTTTACTAACTACAAAAATCATACCCTTAGGCCATATATTCCTGCCTTCTACTCCCTCGTTCTGTTATCTCACGATGTCTACTCACTATACTACATCCCCTCCTTTGTTATTTTTAAAGTCCATAACTTTACCATACAATTGTAACAATTCTATATCAATACACAGGAAACCATTATTATCCATTACAACAAAATGTATGTAAATCCTTCCATTTCTATTCAACACATTCAACCCTCTTTTTTTACAACAATTTCTATGCGTAACAACTCAAATTTTAGTTCAATTTCTACTTAAGTCACTTCTAAATATCACCTCATTTCTAAAAGTCTAAAAGTCTAGTTAAATTCTACATACTGTAGATAACACAAACAAAAAAGGAGAATTTAACATTTGGAGAGCTATGCAAGTCTTATATTTGTAAGTGTCTCTGTAACGAGCCGGTTTCCTGATAACCCTGCCACTTCTGGTTGTTACAGTACTTCACATCTGGGTAAAGTTATTGGCTATCCTATGGATGTACTCTCCACTGTCTGAGGATTCTGCATTTCCTGCATGTCAGAAAGTCCAGTATTCTCAGCATTTTCCGTTTCTGTAGATTCAACATCAAGATCCAATGGAGGAGCGTGTCGAAGATGTTTCACATTTCTCATTATTTTTGAGCCATCTTCTACATTCACTAACTCAAAAGAGTTACAAGAGGTGTTCCTCAATAACATCTAGCAAGTGTCTTGGCATCCAAGGGGCAGAGTGGTGGCACTGTGGCTAAGGATCTGCACCTGTGGCTGGAAGGTTGCAGGTTCAAATCCTACGGCCAGCAAAGGATAGTCCGTTGGGCTCCTGAGCAAGGCCCTTAACCCTGGCTGCTCCAGGGGCACTGTACAATGGTTGACCCTGCACTCTGACCCCAAGCTTCTCTCCGTGTCTGTGTCTTACAGAGAGCAAGTTGGGGTATGCAAAAAGATGAATTTATGGCTAATAAAGTGATCGTATCTATCTTATCTAATTTACCATTGTCTAGGCCAGCCAAAAACACTACATCACCAACCTTGAAGTTGTGATCCCTTGCTCAATGTGTCTGGTCTGCATACAATTTCATTTTGTGTGTGTACTCCTCATGATGTCTATGATACCTTTTGACTTTTGAATGTCCATCGGCCCTTCTTCTTTCTTTTCCACATTTGGTAGTTTAGTTTGGATATCATGTCCAAAGATAAGATTAGCTGGGGTTTCACCAGATGTCCTGTGAGGTGTTGATCGATATGCCAGACGAATCTTAGGGAGCTCTTCTCTCCATTTTTTTAATTCCGTTGCAGCTGCTCTTAAGGCCTTTTTCAGGTATCTGTAAAATCTTTCAATTTTGCCATTACTTCTCAGATAGTAAGGTGATGCATGGATGTGTTTAATTCCACAATTTGTCAGAAATGATTCAAACTACTGTCCTACGAATTGTCTGCCATGATCTGTTACTACCTCTAGTGGATAACCAAATCGTGCAAAGATGTTCATCAGCTCTCTAATAACTGTGGCTGAAGATATGTCTGATACAGCAATACCCTCAGGGTATGAAGTATAATAGTCTATGACAGTCAATATGTACTCATTCTGAATGGGAAATACCAGGTCAATGCCCAATTGTATCCAAGGCCTTGGTGGTAATTCAAATGGTTGGAGAGGTTGATCCTCCTGCAATGGCTGATTCAACGAACAAGTGGAACAATTCCTGACTAGTCTTTCAACATCACTGTTCATGTTGGGCCAGTAAAAGTTGCTTCTCAGGTACTGTTTTGTAAGAACACGAATTGATGTGTCTCATGTGCTATTTTCAGCGCTTGTCTGAATTTTGTTTTCAGTAACACAATCCTCTGTCCTCTCAAAAGCAGTCCATCATTTGTAGATAACTCCAACCTAGACCTGTGGTAAGGCTGCAGTTCTTCTAGAATTGAATTAGGCCAGAGTCCTTTTTCCACTATAGACATCAACAATTTCAATGTGTCATCTTCGTTTGTTGATTGCTTAAGTTCCTCAAGTGTCAGTGCATGCAGTTCATAAATGCTGATTGAAAGCACTCTATCAACATACATTAGGTTTCTACATAACCATTGTCTACTATGTCTGGTAAAGGAAGATGTGACAATGAGTCTGCAACATTGGTTTTCCCTATTATGTGTTCAATTTTGTAATCATATGGCTGTAATCTCAATCCGAGTCTTTGTATCCTGGGTGGTAAAAATGTTGCCTTTTCGGGATTGAACATGTAAATGAATGGTTTATGATCTGTTTGAAGTGTGAACTTGCCTCCCCATGTCCTAAAATTATCCACTGCCCAAACACAACCCAAGGCTTCACACTCTATTTGAGAGTAACGCCTTTCTGTTGGGCTAAGTGAGCGACTTGCATATGCCACAGCCTTGTTCTGTCCATCTTCTTGTCTTAGTAGCAATACTGCTCCAAGTCCTACAGGACTCGCGTCACTGATCACTACTGTTGGTGCATCTTGTTTGAAGTATGCCAGACATGGTTCAGTTACAAGTGCTCTTTTCAACTCAACAAAGGCTTCTGTCCTTTCCTCATTAGTTTTCTAAGGGGTTCTGATACATCTGCATAATTAGGAATGAATTAAATCAAGAATCTACAGTGCCTAAGAACGAGCGCAAAAGTGCAACATTCTCAGGTCTCGGTGAAGTTTTATTTCTGCAATTTTATTCCTTCTGCAGTGACCAAATATTCCAGTATCTTGATCTCTTTTAGGCCAAAAATACACTTATCTTTATTTAAAGTTAAGCCTCTGTCTTGGAATCTTTGGAATACTTTCCTGAGCCTCTGTTCTAGTTGTTCTTCATTTTCCACATGTATACTTCCACACGTACTACATGTACATGTATTACAACATCATCCATTTACCATACAACACCTGGCATTGCTCACAACATCGAGTCCATAGTCTTCTGATACTGTAGGTCTCTGGGGCACTAGACAAGAAACGGTAACAACCCCTGTGTGTGATGAAGGTAGTCAGGTGTCTTGATTCTGGGGTCAACTCAACTTGCCAGAACCTTTTTCAAGCATCTAACTTTGCAAAAACTTTGGATTCTTGCACAGCTTGCAATATGCTGTCAACCGTTGGTACTGGATGTCTCTCTCTGATAATTGCTTTATTCACTTCTTGCAGGTCCACACACAGTCTCACATCCTTGGTGTCTTTTTTAGGTATTATCAGAATATTTGAGATACATTCTGCACCACGTCTTCAATAATTCCATCATCCAGCATTTTATCTAACTCCTGATTAACAGCTTCTATCATCGGATAGGGTACCCGTCTCAGACTTTGAGCTACTGACAAAACTTTCTCATCTACTGTAACCTTGTGACTGTAACCCCTGATCTGTCATAAACCTTTAAAGAGTGACTCATATTCTGTGCTAAACGCTTAAACCTCTCTGAAGACTGGTCACCCGCATCGACAGTGTCTCCTACATTCAGAATCTTCAGATCAAAAAATGCTTTTCTTCCCAACAAGGCTTCTACATTTCCTTCAATTACATAGACTTTGTCCTTTATTACATGTTCCTGCCATTTCAGCTGTGCCTCAAAGTAGCCAGTACACTGAAGTGGACTAATTTGTGCATAGGCATACAATCTCTTAGTAGTCTGCTTAAGTTAAGTTCTGTGTGAAATGTTCTACTCCAATGAAGTTTCTTCCACTTTCTTTATCTATCACCATTTTTATCTCTTGGCCATTTATTTGAACAGTTTCTTTACTTTCAGGGTCAATGGAATAAACGAATTCATCTGAGTTTGAAGAAAGTTTAATGTTTTCACTGGTTTATCAGTTGTTTTAAGCTTTGTCCCTTCCTTATTTGTATTAACTTTCTTTTCCTGTCTTTCTTTCTACACACTCGTGCATAATGCCCTGTTTTCTTACAGCGTAGACATTTTGCTGTTCACTCTCCGCATTCGTCTGCTTTGTGCGTTGTTAGTCCTCACCTGTAACATCTAATGTCAGCAGTCACAAAAGGTCCCCAACCAACTTCATGGAGCATGAGCAATTTTGCCAAGAAGAATGGGCAAAAATTCCAGTGTCAAGATGTGCAACCCTGATAGAGACTTACCCAAAGAGACTCACAGCTATGATTTCTACCAAACGTGGTCCTACTAAGTATTAACTCTGGGGAGGATAAATATTTATGCATTCGATTATTTTCTGTCTTTTATTTTTAATTAATTTAGTAAAATGTCTGGATTTTTTTCACTTTGACATTATAGAGTACTTTGTGTTGATGAGTGGCAAAAATGATCAGTTACAGTAAATACATCATGGTTCCATACTGTAACAATAAAATGTGAAAAAGTCCACGGGGGGCATAGACTTTCATAGACACTGTACATCTTGAAATTCAGATAATTAACAAATGCTAAAAAAATCTTAAAAGCATAAAAACAAAAGTGTGTGAAACATGAGGAAACCAACTAGCAAACTTACTAAATATTTGGATGTGCAAGTCTGATTGTTTTATGACTTGCACTTAGTTTGATGTTCAGCTTCATAACAGATCTCCGCACCCATAGAAACTTTAAAGATAAATCTGGCATGATGTGGAGATTTCAAGTTCAAAAATCTTTGCTGAAATAGGGAAAATCTGAAAAAAATGAAAGACCTACTAAAATGAGAACTTACCTCTCTCTCTCATCCTAGTGTTAATCCCGCATCAGCAGGGTCCGCTTGTCGGCACACCCATCTCCATTTGGTGGTTTGAACCAAATCTTTGAGCTGACGTTGCCAATAAATGCGACCGAGAATACTCCAACCAGCACATCGCTCCGGCTGCCATCAGAGGGGGGGGAAACAGAGAACAAAGTAATGTAGCCAATTCATAGAGGGGAATTATTAGGAGGCATGGGAAATTTGGCCAGGAAGCCAGGGTTACACCCCTACTCTTTTCAATAACACCCTGGGATGTTTAATGACCACAGAGAGTCAGGACCTCGGTTTTACGTCTCATCCGAAAGACAGCTCTTGATTACAGTATAGTGTCCCCGTCACTATACTGGGGCATTAGGACCCACATGGACCACAGGGCAAGCACCCCCTGCTGGCCTCACTAACACCTCTTCCAGCAGCAACCTTAGTTTTTCCCAGGAGGTCTCCCATCCAGGTACTGAACAGGCTCACACCTGCTTAGCTTCAGTAGGTTGCCAGTTGTAAGTTGGAGGGTGACATGGCTGCTGGCCAAATGAGAATTTACCTAATAAGACTATAAAACTTACAGTCAAAAAGACAAAGAGACTAAAGACATAAATACAATGAAACAAGTTTTTTAATCTTGACATCATCAACATATGATTTGCTGAACAGGAAAGTGATTTTAAAAATTTCGTGCAATACTTAGAGAAAAATATTCAAGTGGTAAAGTGAAGGTTTTAAGCTGGTTTCTTGGTGCTCAAACACTTGTTTAGACAACCTTTATATTATCCTATGGGGTTTCTCAAGCTACATCCGCTGTACATCTCGCAAAACATACCATTTTAAAACTGTTTAAAATTGTAATCTTATAGTTAAAAACAATTTTAAAATGGTATGCTTTGCACAAAGGTTTTAAAATGGTATGCTTTAAGTTGTACAAGGGGTTTTGCTTGAGAAAGTCACTAAAACTAAAAAAAGCTTTGATATTTTGGTTTTAAATGAGGTGCTATATGTCATGTACAGTACGTTAAACAATTAACAATAGTTTGAATAATTTTTATTTTTGTCTTAACTATCTGGTGGCTTATGTCAAATAGCCATCAGATAGTTAAGATATATGGAAGATACTGTATATGGAAGAAAATATAATACCATTTAATTTCAGATTATGAATGCAGCTCTCAAAATAATCACCTGTGCCACACATAACACATATATAAAAACAAAGTTTGCCTCACAGTAAACTTTGTATTAAATTAAGATTTATTTACATGTATATTACCGCTATACATTTTTTTATAATGATCTTTAACTGCCTCACCCATACAATGCCTTCAGAAAGTATTCAGACCCCTCCGCTTTTTCCAAACTTTGTTGTGTTGTAGACTTATTTCAAAATGGATGAATTGATTATTTTTTACCATCAATCGACACACAATACCCCATAATGACAAAGTGAAAACAAGGTTTTAGATTTTTTGCAAATTTATTAAAAATTAAAAACTGAAATCTCCCATTTGCATAAGTATTCAGACCCTTTATTCAGTACTATTTAGAACCACCTTTAGCAGTGATTACAGCTGTGAGTCTTTTTGGGTAAGCTTCTACCAGCTTTGCACACTTGGATTTGGGCAGTTCCATTCTTCCTTGCAGATCCTCTCAGACTCTGTCAGATTGGAGGCGGAATGTACGTGAACTGCAATCTTCAGGTCTCTCCACAGATTTTCTATGAGATTCAAGTTCGGGCTTTGGCAGGGCCACTGAAGGACATTCAGATACTTGTTCTGAAGCCACTCCAGTGTTGGCTTGGCTGTGCGTTTTGGATCATTGTCTTGCTGAAAGGTGAATCTTCACCCTAGTCCAAACTCTACCATGGAGACCTTATTGATGGAGTGCTGCAGAGATGGTTGTCCTTCTGGCAGGTTCGCCCATCTTTACGCTGGAACTCTGAAGCTCTGTTAGAGTGGCCATTGGGTTCTTGGTCAACTCCCTGACCAAGGTCCTTCTTGCCCAAATAACCAATTTGGCCAGACGGCCAGCTCTAGTAAGATTCTTGGTGATTCCAAACTTCTTCCATTTGACAATGATGGAGGCCACTGTGCTCCTGGGAACCTTCAATGCATTGCCAATTTTGTTATACCCTTTTCCAGATTGACAGATTGACACATTCCTATCTCGGAGGTCTACGGAGAGTTCTGTGTGTCACGCCTTCATCCCACCACATTCTCACACGAAAGCGCACTCGCGCTAACCACACTCCAGCCCCGAGAAATTCTGCTAAACGACACCGCTCCTGCCAATCAGCCAACCATGACACTCCATCAATCAACGCACTTTCTCCCTTGCACAACACATAAACCCTCCAGAAGCGTCTGTTCTTCGCCCGGTATTGGTAGTTCTTCGGACTTCCTACCTCGCCTTTGTTTCTGCATCCTACTCTCTCTTCATATTGAACCTCGGAACCTTCCTTCGACCACATCTACTAACTTTTGAATCTCGGAACTGCCTTTTGACTACAACTTCTGCCTTGCCCTCTTCTGGATTAGAAACCTACTCGCCTACCTTTTGTTACTAAACTCTGAACTCGACTTGGACCTCACCTCTCGCCGAGCCCTCATTCCCTCCAGGAACCATACCCTCACCTCTAGCCCTCCTAAGGTACCGCATAGGGTTCATTTTCCCGTCTGCTCAGTGGGTCACCCGTGACACCTTGGACTTCATGGCTTGGTTTTTACTCTGCCATGCACTGTGAAATGTGGGACCTTATAAAAACAGGTGTATGCCTTTCTAAATCATGTCCAATCAAGTGAATTTGCCACAGGTGGATTACAATCCAATTCTAGAGACATCTTAAAGATGATCAAAAGAAATAGGCATCTGCATCTGAGCTCAAATTAGAAAGTCATAATAAAGGGTCTGAATACTTTTGTAAATGGGAGATTTCAGTTTTTTATTTTTAATAAATTTGCAAAAAAATCTAAAAACTTGTTTTCACTTTGTCATTATTGGGTATTGGGTGTCGATTGATGGCAAAAAAGACAATTTGTTGTGTTGTTTGTCTACAACACAACAAAATGTGGAAAAAGTGGAGGGGTCTGAATACTTTCTGAAGGCACTGTAGTTCGAATCTTTTGAAGGAAATTCGTTTTTGGATTAGATGGCACTGTTTTTACAGACACTACCCATCTTCCCACCAATTTCTTTAATGACATATTTATATTGAAAATTTAGAAAGTTTCATATATATCAAAGTGATTGTTACCAAAAGGCAAGGAGTTGAGAATGTCTTACTTTGTTATCAGTTTTCAAAGCTTTAATCCCCTGACACAACACAAATGTAAATTTAGTTGATTCTGACAAGTGTCCATTTCACATGTGTTTATGTGCTATTATCCGGTCATGATCTTGTCCCTTGCAGTATTCCAGACGGTAACAGATCCATGTGTCTTGGCAGAGTTCTGTCAACTTCCCTTTTGGGAAGGGAACAGCATTAATCCTGAGAACCAATGTGTTGTGGACTGTCCCTGTATGGGAGTTGGGGCACACAGTGTTTATTGGATGGATTTTATGCCTAAACAGAGTATGTGGAGATCCTGAGCCACACTGCATGGCTGTCTTAGGGCCAATGTTTTCCATAGTGGGTGTGCAGAAACTAGAGGTAAGGTGTCCCAGAAGCTGTCCAGTAGACTTGGAAGCACCAATTTATTATTTATTTATTCTACCCCTGACTTATACATACAGATGCAGACATTCAGAATGCTCGAGGCATAATGCACCACACCGCTTTTTACTGCATGGTAACATGTAACACCTTTTTATTTTTTTAAATAATCCGACTGCACTACTTTGTAAAACTGCCAGGTGGCACAGTGAATGCTTAACATGGTCTACAATGTACAGTAAATCTTATTTTAACAATACAAATGAAATGTGGATTAACCCATTAATGCTAATTATACTGTACAGTAACAGAACAGCATTTTTTAATTAGGGAAATTAAACAATATTAGTATTTTTGTATAAATTAGAAAACATTTTTATGTTTTGATAATCAAATATATTATAATAGTGTCTTTCAAAACATATCATATCTAAAAGCATTTTAAAAAGAAGAATTTATAGTGGGGATAGAATGGCTTACCTATTGTACACAGTACCGCTTGTGCTGGAGCTGATACTGTACAAATCTGCACTATATAAATGATTTTTCTTTAGGGAAACTACACATTGCCACAATAACACTGCAATAATTATGACAAAATGTTGATTGATAAGAGGATGTTTTTAGTGTTTATTTCAGTAATTCAGTTGTTTAGTCATATTGTTTTTTTTTTCTCGAAATATGTCCCTTTGGTTTGGGTTCCTCTGTAAGCAATTATTTCTTTGGTAATTTTAATTATTTGTCATTTTTATATACTTATACTTCTTTGTAGTGTAATGGAAAAAGCAGCACGTGGATTTAGTTCATTCAAGCAGAATGACAGATTGGTGGTTCAGTGGTAGAATTCTTGGTCTGCCATTTGGAAAATTCACAGTTCAATTCCACTCAATGTGCAAGTTCTACTTCTAACAAATATACTGCCTTTTTTCATTTGGAGCCTGATATGACAAAATTCATGTGGATTAGATTATACTAAACTATGTGCTTGACATACAGTTATTCATTGAAATTGTCGTTATTTTGTGTTTGTATGCAAAGTACTTTGGAAAGTAACCGTTTACCACACAAAGGTTTATGGTACTTACAAATATGTGCTTGATGAAGCCTATCCAATACGAGAGTAGTATCAAAAGTCCTACATACTGCAGGAGTTTATGAAGTTCTAATTAGGAGACAAAATCCTGATTGGGAGAAAAAAGTCCTACATGTGATTTTTTCCCTCATCATAGTATATAGCCTAAGAATTTGACTGAACAATATGTAAATTCTGCCATGAATGAATAAAAATGTGAATTCTATTATAAAACCACTAATACCAACACAGCACATGTATATTTTTTTAAAGTGAAGACCGAACGTCTGAGTAATAGCGTACACTGAACCAACAACATAGGTGCATGACTCAGAATATTAGGTGAGAAACAATAGAATCACAATTATATTCATCATTAAGTGAACAATATTAACAGTTAAAACAGATAGAAATTTTGAAGCAAATCTGAAATCTTTTAAAACAGAAGTTATTAATCCCACTGTATTTCACACCTGCATGTGAGATTGTGGTGTGCACAGCAGTTGTCGTGTTTTGATTACTGATGGTGTAAAGATTCAATGAGGACCATGGGACAAAGTGAGATTACTCAACCAGATAACTTTAGTAAAATTTTGTTATAACTTTTTATATACTGTAAGTTTTATATATGTTCCTGTGTATTTGTATGAACAGTAAAACAAATCTTTCTCCAAAAAAACAAGAGCTGCCAATTTAGCCTTAATTAGCCTTTTTTGGGGGTGCGTGTGACATTCCTAAATTATTATATTATGAGCCCCATGATTTTGGTTTAAAACTAAAGTAATTTAAGAAAAATATATTAATGTGACAATGAATACTTCAAAAGTTATGAAGCTTAATTTTTCAGAAAAGTCATTTCAGAGTGAAACTTGACATAATTTGTTACAGTTATGTTATTTGTTGTTTGTTATGACATTTAATAAAAATAATTATTCCTTTGTCTTAATTAGGAATTACATTTTTTTTTCTTGTTACACCAGGACTTTTAGGCGTAGCCTAAAACACTTACATGTTTTTATACCCTTGCATTATCTAGCAAATATGTTTATCTCTGCAACACTGCACCCTTTTCAATGACTGCATAGCTAACGCCAAATTGTTTTATCGGTCTCTCCAGGGGGTAAAGGATCTTCATTCGTTTTTTTATCTGATGTCACTAGAATCTACAGTAGTAGCCACTATGAGCTTGATATATCATAAATATAAAGTGAATTTTGAACATACTGTGATCAAATTAATAAAAACATCAATATAGTATACATATTAATTCGATTGTATTATTAGAAATGAGTTTATTAATTTAAGATTCTTAAAATTTAAGATTTTAATCATAAAAAATATATTAGTGACTTTAAAAAACTTTGCATTTACAGATGCAGCCATTCAAAATGAGCGAGGTACGCTGTGTTAAAACGTGGTGGACGTGGCGCAATATATCGCATCCTACTGCATGTTAGGTGAAATATGATAAAAGTATTGTAAAAGAACCTTGTAAAACCACCAGGTTGAGCTAATAAAGTTGAACAAAAGTACACAACCTTCCACCTTTATCATAAATATTTTAATTATGCATAAATATTTTATGCATCAAAGTCATTAACTTGGTAACTTACATGGGTTCTGGTTTTAATGTGCTTGTTCTAACATTATTAAGCTTATATTCTGTACTTCATAAAAAGTTATAACGTTCTATCCTTTTCTAAGAATACGTAGTAAGAACACCACTTGCTGTTATTGTAAATAACATCAGTTGTTAGTTATTTTATTATGGAACCGTGTAACTAAGCAGCTAAAGTATCACAAGTGGATGGTTTGGAAACATTTTGACATTTGTTTCTTTTTTAAAAACACTTTATTGTCCTTGTAGTGGTAATGAGCACTGTAATGTAGCGAGCTGCACTCAGGCGTTTCAATGTGCGATCAGAGCATTACTTTCAGTTGTTACTCATATAGACGAATGCATAAAAATAATCCAATATTATAGCTTATTGTGAACCTGATGTGTCTCCTTCAGGTTTACATCCGAATTAAGAAAATCTATATTTTGTCTTAATCCAAATGTCAGCAGCCAGTAATCTGGCAACAGTTTAACTTGGAATATAAAAAAAAGTTTAAACTGTACTATATAGTACACTGCCTGGAATTGAACCTGGTCCGTCAACGTCATTCAACAGGGAACCAGCTGGATGAAATATTATACGTGATTGTTTTGTGTTTATGGATTTCTTCACGGAAATCTTTAAATTAAACAAGGGAGTGGGGAAGGATTATTTTTTACAATTGCCAGTAATTGGGGAACAGTTTATCAACACGATGGGCAAACTATTTTTAAATTTTTTAAAAATGAGATAAAAAATAAGATACAATGACGTGTTCCTGCCTAACTCAAACATTGCATGACTTTAAAAGCTGTAAAAAATGGTTGAGATATTTAAAAACCGCTTTTTATGTGCATCAAAGAGGTGATTTTTCTTCCTCGTGATCAGCTTAGAATCTTTGTATACGCTGTAATGAAATGACTGCCAGCACTTTTCCTACCCCCCGGTGCAAGGTGATAATGCGGAAAACTGGTTTTTTATTTTACTGGGAGTGTGAACGTTGAGTGAGCACCAGGGTGTACAGTGAGATTAACAAAGTGAGATTACTGGGATGCATAGTTTTAGTAAATATATTGACAAATATAGTGAGTTTTTGCTTTCACGAGGCAAGATAAAATTGTATCAAGCTGTGAATCAGCTACGTGACCTTGCACTTGTGAAATTTGGGAGGTTTAGTGGGTAGCATTACTCACAGTGTAGTGCCTATTGAGTGTTAGTTTTAATACACTGTACAGTATAACAGTATAAAGCAAGTATGTTTTTTATTTTTG
Source organism: Atractosteus spatula (assembly GCF_055471065.1). Taxonomy (NCBI): domain Eukaryota; kingdom Metazoa; phylum Chordata; class Actinopteri; order Semionotiformes; family Lepisosteidae; genus Atractosteus; species Atractosteus spatula. The sequence goes on from NC_142712.1 coordinate 27,807,959, forward strand.
TAATCGCTATTCTTGCAAGTACATTTTGTATTCAGATTGCTTCTGTGTGTTAGCTGGTGGGCAAACATTCGAGGTAAAAATTCTTTCACAAGGAGTGTACCTTTAAAGCGGAGAAGACGGCGCTATGTCGCTCAAGTCATTTCTCTTTGGCATTTTAGTCATAGAGGTGGGAAGACGCCTCCCTCTTCCCTCTGCCTGCCTCACCTGTTCCCATTTTTAACCATCCTACGTCTGAATCGCAGGGGGTGAGAGAGAGTAGGGAGAGACAGATAAAAAGTAAACCCTGGTTTAATTTTAATTTATATTTTATCTTCATTTTTTATTTTATAAATTTGTATTTTACTTATTTTTTGATAGTCAGATTTAATGATCTGACCACACCACACAGCTGATGTGTGGTGAGCGTTCTGGCGTGCTATGGCTGCTATCATCCAGGTGGATGCTGCACATTGGTGGTGGTGGAGGGGAGTTCCCATTATCTGTAAAGCGCTTTGAGTGGAGTGTCCAGAAATGCGCTATATAAGTGTAAGTAATTATTATTATTATTATTATTATTATTATTATTATTATTATAATTAATGTATGTTTGAACTAAGTCTTGCAAATTAATGCTTTTACAAGATGTGGGAGTGCAACAATGTTATCACAGTGCGGATTTTAATACTAATTATTGATTACTTATAGTTTATGCACCTATTACCTGACTTTATTTAGATGTATATACAATACTGAACTGTGACATAACATTCCGAAATACAATCGAAATAGTGATATTTGTGTAGATTAAACTTTTCTCAAATTTATTTAAAAAAAAATAAAATTTTAAAATTAAAATGTATAATCTTCCCATGTGTAATGTCATTAGAAAGTACAATAAGCCCCTGCTTTGTTTAACGATGGTTTCAAATCTGAGGAAAAGTACTGAGGAATCTGAGGAAAGTACTGCAAAAATACATTCAGCGTGTCACTGTACAGACAAGAGGAGGCAATATTCTGGACCACTGCTACACAACAATAAAAGGAGCATACAAAGCGCTTACCAAACTGAGTTTCGGTAAGTCGGACCGCATTGCTTCCTGGATACAAACAGAAGCTGAAGACCTCCCCCATTGCGAACAGGTCAGTGCGTTGTTGGTCTGAGGAGGCCGAAAGCAGGTTAATAGACTGCTTTAATAGTACAGACTGGGAGGCATTCAGAGCTCCAGACACAGATTTAAATGAGTATACGGATGCGGTCACAAGCTATATTAATACTGCACCGATATTTGTGTACCAGAAAAGAAAATTAGGTCATTTCCCAATCAGAAACCGTGGTTCAACAATGAAATTCACAATAAAATAAAAGATAGATCCACCGCATTCAAATCGGGGGACAATGAGCTGTACAGGAAATCATGGTACGCATTAGAGGAAGCCATAAAATGTGCCAAACGGAGCTACAGAGTGCGGCTTGAAACCAGTGTGCTGACACCTGGAGGCTGTGGCAGGGATTGCAGTCAATCACAGGCTACAAGGGCCGCAGCCAGGAGATCGACACAAACAACGCATCCCTGCCGGACGAGGTAAACCATTTCTATGCCCGCTTTGATGCTCTGAACACGGGCACTGCTGAGAAGACCCCAAGTGCGCAGAGTGAGTTTGTTCTGAAACTCTCGGAGCAGGATGTACAGAAGACTCTGAGCAGGGTGAAAATCCATAAGGCTGAAGGGCCTGATGGAATACCACCTCGCGTCCTAAGGACATGTGCAGCCCAGCTGACCACAGTGTTTACAGACAACTTTAACTCCTCCCTGTCACAGTCCATGGTCCTCACCTGCTTTAAAAAAAACACTATTGTTCCACTCCCCAAAAAGGCAAAAGTGACATGCCTGAACGATTACCGCCCAGTAGCACTAACATCTGTGGTGATGAAATGCCTGGAGAAGCTGGTGTTGTCACACATCAACTCCTCCATCACAGAGTCCCTGGAGCCCTTGCAGTTCGCCTACCAGAACAACAGATCAGTTGACGATGCTGTCTCCCTGGCTCTACATACAGCCTTGGAACACCTGGACACTAAGAACTCGTGAGAATGCTGTTTGTGGACTACAGTTCAGCATTCAATTCCATCATACCCAGTCAACTGTCAACAGTCAACAAAGCTCAGGGGACTAGGTCTGTGCAACTCTGTCTGCAACTGGCTGCTGGACTTTCTTATCGAGAGACCACAGGTGGTGCGGATAAGCAATAAAACATCAACACCACTCACCCTGAGCACTGGAACCCCACAAGGCTGCTGTCTGAGTCCAAGGTTGTACTCCCTGTTCACTCACGACTGCACAGTGTAGCGGCAATGCTTGTTAATAAGACAGGATTAAGTGTTGCTGTGCTTTCCCAAATGAGGCCCCATCTCTCTCTTCATCTCTGTGGTGCAGCCACAGAGAAGCTATTCATGCAGGCTGATTTAAAGATGTTTTCTTTTGATAAGGGACAGCTCCCAAATGGAGATGCACTTAGCTAAGCCTGGCTATCATGATCAATGGTCATCCATTGGCGCCTATCTGTCTAGGGAGTGCCAGATGGACATCTGGACTGCATTCCTAAGTGTCAGGAGTAAGTGACTCATATCTCACCTTGATCAACCAATCAGGGACTGGTAGGGCCGAGTAACCCACGTGGAATTCTGATGCCCATAAAACTTTCAGCCAATGAACGAGCTGAAGTTCCTCCAGGTAAAAACAGGCAACACAGAGCTCCGAGACTATTCGAGAGACTATTCTAAAGAGAATTCTGAACAATTCCAGGGCAGGACGGCCCAGGAGCAGAAAGGCTCCCAAGGGCAGGACATTCTCGCAGCGCGCCTCCTGACCACCCTGAGACTCAGCCCAGACAACCATGGAACGGCCAGTGTGTCCGAGTGCCAGAACTTTCCTTTGTTCTAAGAGTCGAGAGCGGAGGTTGCCAAAGAGTAACCAGAGGATCCACCCGAGGTTAGCATCAGCAGCAAGCCTCGTGAACAGGTCGGAACTGTGGACACCTGAATCACTATTCAGAACTAGCGCTTCATCAGGAACAAACCGGTCCTCTTCCTGACTTGCTGGGACCCACAGTCATCTTTTCTCCTGTGCACAAACTTTTCTAGTTAAAGCCAACACTAACTAGCCGGTCAGTGAGCATCAGCAGCGCACCGTCGCAAGCCGCACAGCACAGCCTGGCACGGAGCCAGAGAGCCCGCAGGAGATCTGAATCCCCAGAGATTGGATGAGTATTCAACTTCACTGCATTACAGCTCGAGAATTCAATTGTTATCCCAACCAGTTGATATCAATTTAATTCCTAAGAGTTATGTACTTGTTTTGAGTATCTAATGTAGAAGTTATAACCAAGTCCATTTACGAAACGGTCTAAATGAATGATATACTGAACGTATGTCCTCTTGATATGTGTAACTCTTTGTAACTGAATGAATATATATCTTTTGTATTCTGATAACCCTCTCGATAAGATCTGTTAGGTTTACATGCATATTCTATGTATTAATAAATGTATCCTCGTGTATTAGTACCTGTGTGTGTGCGTTGTTTGAGTTATATCGCAAGGTTGGATTCTAAGGCCATTAAAAGAATCAATTTCGTGATTTACTGCTACAATTAATAATTGTCCCAGTAAATGCCCAAACCCCTACAGAACTGGTGCCTCGTGAGAGCACACTACAACAGCAAGACACAACGACAACTGCATCATTAAGTTTGCAGATGACACCACTATAATACGCCTGATCAGCAATGATGACGAGTCCACTTACAGGGATGATGTCGTACAGCTGCTTAGGTGGTGTCATAACAATAACCTGGACTTGAACGTAAATAAAACGAAGGAGCTAATAGTGGACTTTCGGAGACACAGGCCACACACTCACAGCCCACTCAGTATTGATGGAACAGAAGTGGAAACAGTCACCAGCTTTAGGTTTTTGGGAATTCACATCTCTAAAGATCTAACCTGGACTGTGAACACTGACTCTATCATGAAGAATGCTCAGCAGCGCCTTTATTTCCTGAGGTGCCTCAAGTGATGGGGGATGGCAGTACCTGTGTTGGTGAACTTCTATCGCTGCACCATCGAGAGCATCCTCACCAACGGGATCACCGTGTGGTACAGCAGCACCTCTTCTCGAGAGAGAAAGGCACTGCAGAGAATGGTCAATATGGCCCAGAAGATCATCGGCTGTGGTCTCACCGAGATTAAACAGCTCTATGAGGACCGCTGCCGTGGTAGAATTCTGGCCATCACAGAGGACAGTCACCACCCCGGGCATGACTTCTTCACCCCACTGCCCTCAGGCAAGAGTTATAAGAGCATACGGACACTTACCACTAGATTCTTCAATAGCTTCTATCCACAAGCAGTGAGATTGGCTAACACATTTAGCCATCCCATTTGGACCACACCTACCTCATTATAATTTCTTATTTATTGCACTCCAGTCATTGTTTACACATCTGTATTGTTTACATTCAAACTGTCTACATGTTTACTTGTACTTTGTCTACTGTTTGTTTGTATATTGTCTTGATGCACTGTTTGCACTTTGTGTTTTTACACTTGTTTTAGAATCGAGATACTTTCTGTAAGTAAGAATTCCATTGTACCAGTACATGTACCGGTTACATATGGCAATAAAGTTCAAGTTCAAGTTCAAATATAAAACTAACTGGTGAGAAAGCTATGTTTAATGATAATTAGAAGATTTCAAGTTAAAGAAATAATTTACATTCCATTATTAAGTTTAAAAGGCAGACATGCTCAGTGCCATAAACACTGCAAGGTGCAGAATGGTATCCTTATGGCGCTGCCTCTTCTCTGACTGAGCTCAGTGGACGGTGAGCTATTTTCTCAGCTACCTGCTAAGTTGCTTCACACCACGGGATGACAGGAGAATGTGATTGTACTGTACCTGTACGAAATGGGTGTTACATTTACAAAATTTAAGTGTTTAAAATGTTTAATTAAAAAGTTTAAAAAAACTTACAGTTCAGACAAAGATTCTAAGCTGACCACAAGGAAAATCACCCATTTTCCATGGACTTCGTGTTATTAACTAAACCCGTTTTGTATGGGTTTTAAAATCATGCAATGTCTATTTTTTCTTATTTTTAAATTTCTTTAAAATTAAAAGAATCAATTGCCCATCGTGCCACACAATATTATGATACATTTTTATGTTTTTGAGAGACTTCAGAAGGCTTCAACTGATGCATAAAAAATATAGCTGATGCCTTCTTGCGTTATGAAGTCACTTGCACCTGGGATCTGCTTTATTCAAACTAAGGCTTCTAAAAATGCAACCAGGTACTAGATATTGTTTAAATAAAAGCTGTGAAATACGTATTTTTAAGTCGTAATGTTTTTAATTTCATTGTGGGGGGGCATGTAATGCAGTAATGGTTTGAAATTTCAATTTCACGCATAGGGTAGAGTGAACCCAACAAGATCTGGGGAAGAAAATAGAATGTATTTCCAATTCACTTAAAACACATCCTCATCCTAGTTAAATAATCATCTTTCTTGAACTAAACAGCTGTAAGGAGTGATTCTCAGATTCTCAGGGTCTAGTTTGTCACTACAACAATTGCCAGTACCAATCCCAAATAGCATTAGGCTATATCTCTAAAGATGCTTTATAACTTCTCATACAGTACGTCCAAAAATGTTTTTACTTACTGCCTACTGAACCAGGAGTTACCTGTGGTGTATTTTCAATCCCTCTTTCTGGAAAACTGATGGTTGCATGGGTTTGATCTAGTTTTTTTCTTCTGCCGTGCCTCCATTTTCAGAGCCACATTCTTGAACCTTGACCTTTACCCAGTCTATGAGCACTGTCATTATTCCCCCAATGCACGTAAATAACGGTTACGTTTGTCAATTAGTAAAACAGTTATTAAGATTTCATATGTGAAAATTAAAAATCATTATCTATATATATACTATATTAATGAACATTACAGGTGTCTTTTAATTGTAATATGGATGGGGAACGATATTTTACCTGTTGTGCAGTTGTACGCAGGACTTTTATGATTGCAGGAATTTCGTGCAAGTTCTGTACTAAATAGACCATGTGTAGATTAGGACCACGTAAGGTCAGATTTTGGAATTGTGCAACAGAGAGGATTTGACCAGAGACACCCAGTTGTCCACCGTATCTGGGTAAGGCTATACATTTATATTGCTTATTTACATTTTGCAAAGTTTATGAACCCATCATACAGAAAATTATGGAAAAATGTGCCTCTTTTTAGTCGATGTATAATAGGATACTACAGGTTTCTACTGTAATACTTGGATTAAAATTAAATTATATTACATCCTCTGTCAGTACAGGTTTTGATGTGGGCATTTGATGATTTTTCACTTGTAGTACCCTGAAAAAGCTATTCACTGTGACTATAATTTATAGATCAATAAATTAAGCACTAATATAGGCATAAGAAAATAAGTGAAAAATGTGTTTTTTATCATCTTGCATACATCTCTTTATTGTATTGGTATGCACAAGAAATTGCCAAGTAATCAAAAACAATAACACTTCCCAGCATTATTACATTTGTTTTAGATACTTTTTTGTGTTTTTAACTTGTTGGTGTTTTTTTCATAGTTTCTCTGTATTTTTTTCTTTTAGGCAATATAACATCCTTGCAGATGAAAATTTAAGATTAACTTAAAAAGAGAAGTGGCAGCCCAACAAAGAAAAAAACTTTGAATTTGATAGAGTGGCTTAAGACATATTTTAGAAAGCAAAATGAAGTGTCAACTTTGCCAACACAATTTACATTTGAAGGACAGGAGGATGAAAACTGATGTATATACCTGATAAGTGCAGTAGTGCCTCTACTCGTTTTCTACCTTGTTATATTAATTTAATAACATTGAAAAATAATGTGTTGTTTTATATATTTTAATGTTATGTTCTATAGGGTTAAGGTGTTTATTTATCATCCCTTTTTATTATCAAGGGTTTGTCAACCTATGTGAAATCAATGAGACATGGATCTTCACAAAATCAAAACTCTTACTGTTTCAGTGGATGAAATTTTTACACAGATAAGTTTCACAGAAACTGATGAAATGATCACAGAAAATGGTATGTCACAGATTTCGTAAACTGTCTTTTATCCAGTAATGTTTATGTATTTTGCCATCCTACTAAAAGTCATACACGTAAATCAAGAGGAAGGACAATGAAAGTTAAATATTTGGCAAATAAATCTGAAACCAATTCCCTAAAACTAAAGAGAAAACAGCATAAATCAACAAATATATTGTTTGAACCTTTAGTTACTAAACATTCTCTCACTGACTCTTGAATTAGATTTGCCCAAGGTTTACGTCTTCGTCAAACAGACATAATTCAGGATGGTATAGCTGCGAGCAGCAGCTCCTTGTCAAAAATGGCCAAGAAGGTCTGGGGTGTCTGTGTGAAAGCTATCCGAAGGTACCGCAGAGACAAAGGACAACTCCTGGGTGGTAGAAGGGAGTTTGTAGTAATTGATGAGAGCAATTTCAGACACACAAGAAGGGTACATTCTGTATGTGATATTTATGGCATTCCATAATTGTTTCATTTTCTTTTAGCTTTCTCTTTGTATTCTGTTGATAGGAAAATATATTTTCAGACAATTGGAACACTATTAAGACAAAACTATAAAGTTCTTAAATATCTAACAATAATACAACATATTTCTTGAGAGCAGATTTTGCAATAATACAAAAACAAACCTTATATATTGACCCATTTTACTTTTTCTCTTTTTTGTCAGTATGGAAGGGGGAGGTTTTCTGCAACATGGCAAAGGAAAAAATGGGTTTTTGAAATGTGGGGGGTGAAAGGTGAAAAAAAGAAGCCAGTCCTGTCACAAAGACATCTGATACGCCTCATTGTTAATTATGTTCGACCACAAACCAGCATAATCACAGATGAGTGGTGAACATACAGGGGAGTACTAGACAGTCTTGGTTACAATCATTTTAATGTCAATCACATGAATCCTTGTACAGGTGCTCACACACAACATATTGAGAGAGCATGGCATATATACAAGGAACATCTGTGGAGACTGAGAGGAAATAGGACAGAGATGCTGTTATAGGAGCATTTGGATTTGATAGAGTGGACACATTGGCTTAGAAATAAACATCGAAATGGACCCCTGGGTAGATTATTTTATGATTTGAGGAAACAATACCATAGTCATTAACTATCCCTACAAATATGTAGCTCATTATGCCAAGCTCGATTCTGCTGTGCTGTCTTTGCTATTGATCATTTTGGTTGAAGCAATAGACTAAGTGTAGTCACAGAGTGATAAAATGTATATACTTGATTTTATTTTGACCTGAAGAAGGCTCCACAGCCAAAGTGTTGTGTTTCTCTTTCCTTTACTTTTCAACACGGAATAAACCTTTGCTTGTTACTACTTGATTTTATATATTTACTATTTTTTCTACAGTAGTCATTACTTTGTTGCCATGCCTCAGTCAAACTAAATTGCATTTCTAACTGTGTAAAACAAATATTGTTTTGTTAAGATACTGTAAAGATACTTTGTCCAAGATTTCAGTTTTTTTGTATTTGTATTTGCAAAATATTTTTATAAGGGTTACAGTGGTTATACAATTATTATTATCATTAAAAGAATCTTGTTTTGGATATGTGGTCTGTATTATTGGCATATTTATTGTGTGGTTTACAAAGGCTTTATTAATGTCTATTAATAGTTTACTGCAATATGACTTTGCATTAATAAGCATGAATAGGTTCATACTTTGCATGAGGTGCTGCAAAGAATGTATAAAAGGCTTATAAAGCCTTTATAAATGCCTGTTAATGATATACAGTGGTGTGAAAAAGTGTTTGCCCCCTTCCTGATTTCTTATTTTTTTGCATGTTTGTCACACTGAAATGTTTCAGATCATCAAACAAATTGAAATATTAGACAAAGATAACACAAGTAAACACAAAAAGCAGTTTTTAAATGAAGGTTTTTATTATTAAGTGAAAAAGAAAATCCAAACCTACATGGCCCTGTGTGAAAAAGTGATTGCCCCCCCTGTTAAAACATAAATCAACTGTGGTTTATCACATCTTTGGAAAGCTGAGTTCAATTTCTCTAGCCACACCCAGGCCTGATTACTGCCACACCTGTTCTCAATCAAGAAATCACTTACAGATGCAGCCATTCAAAATGCGCGGGTGATACCGCATTATTTTCCGGTATGCTGTACGCAGTCTACCGCAAGTTACCGGTAAATACCGCAAGTTACCGGTAAATACCGCTAGCAAAATAATAGTATCCAGAATTTCCGCAAGGTGGAGCTAATAAAGCTCAACCTCTCATGTTTGAGCTGTAGCCATCAAAGTCTTTAACGAAGATATTAATAATAGTATTAATAATAAATGACCTTGGACAAGCTGTAAACTCAAAGTATTGCCCTGGTCCACATTCTTTTTTTCATTGACCGTCTTTGTAAAAGAAACACCACAGCATTTCGCAATCACGCATTTTTTTCCAATCATGCAAAGTACAGTAATTTTTGAGAATCGATTCACCATGCCTTACACATGCTCATAATAGAGATTGATTTAGGAACATAAACATATTACCGTATGCAAACTGTACTGTATACAGTATGTATATGTATATTAAATGTCTTAACTGTGCCCGTTTAAGTATTGAATATTTATATGGAATTTTACCACTGAAGGGAAATCTTAGTGCCTGAGCATAAAAAGAATAGGAGCATACTGCAACGCGTGTGAAGGCCATAAACGATATTAATTTTGGAACATAAACATACAGTATATGGCTGGTCTCGGTACTTTAAAGAAAAAATACACACCAGTATTCCATTTCTCCCTAAACATTTTATATATATAATATATAATATTGAATATAATATTGAATCGCGTACAGTATATATTTTATGAAAGCAAGATTGCTCAGCTGGACAAAAGTACACAACCTACCTTTATCAGAAATATTTATGCATCAAAGCATTTACCGAAGATATTACTAATAGTATTAATAATGAATGACTTTGGACAAGCTGTATACTCAAAGTATAATTTCTTTAGCACATTTGTACAAGCACTTGGAATATGTCCAAGCCATACTTTGTCAGGCATTTTGTTTAACTTCAACGGGCATAAAAACTCCCTTGCTTTTAACAGGGCGTTTCATAATTTCTAACTACGAAAATGATTTAAAATGCGACACTTATCATTCAACTAGAGCTCAAAATATCACAAGGATCCTCAAGAGCACAGCAAAGACTGTATTAAAATATACTTGTATGAGATACATGAGAATCCAGGCTTTTTTTTATCAATGCTTTCTTTTCCGTATACCAGATTTCATGTTACCACTTCAGAAGGGTGTCAGCCAGATTCCAGGAATCGGTACTTTAAAGGAAAAATACACACCGGTATTCCATTTCTCCCTAAACATTTCAAGCATCGAAGTATTTAACTAGCATGTGAAATAGCGTGTGAAAAAGTGGTAGTTTTAAGCTTTTCTGCTAATATAATATGGAATCGCGTATCTAAAGAATTTAATAACGATATGATTATATTCGTGTACTGCGACATGGCTATGTAGGGCTGTTTCGCCTCCCTGTCATGCGAGTTGTCCTGTAGCCTACTGGTCTACGTGCCTGATTAACAACTTGCAGGTTGTGTGTTCAAATCCAGCTGGTGCTGGGCTCTTCTTTCAACAAACATTTCTTCGAAAAAATAGAATAGCGATATTATGGACAATCAATTGACTTTTATATTTCAAAATATCGCAACATGATCGATTCAAAGTCATTTTTGATAACAATGAATAGTCACCTTCTTCCCTTCTGACAACGGTCCCTGCTTCTGCTTCCTGCTTTTATTGTGTGTGTGTAATAGAGTAAATTTTTATAGAGAAATGGAGGCTGGACAGTATGCGATACAATATAAACATTTATATTGATTTAAATCGTGTTTTGATTTAAATCGCAAACGCGTGTTTAATTATATGTGTTTTTTAATCATAATCAGGCTAATGCAACATAAATTGATACAGTATCTCTGTCTTATTTTTAGTAAATAAAGTGCATTTTTGCACACTATATGTGCAAACGTTTTATGATATGTCGTTGTTGTGAATGTCTGTGGACATGTGCTGGCTGGACAGGAGGCTCCACTGTACACAGAGAGCTTAGAAGACAAAGATCAGACCTGGGCGCCGACAGTCAATCTGGACAAGACCAGTTATGGTTTTCCAGAAAAAAAGCCAGACCTCAGGGAAACAGCTACAAATTCACACTTAACAACACATTAACACCTAACAACGGGAGCAGGGACGAATTAGGCCAGTACCCACTATTGTTAAACATACAGAAAAGGATATTAAAGTATTGAATATTAGTATTGGCTTTAGTATTAGCCATACAGAACATTAAAGTGCCCCTTTTCCATTCAGCGGGTGCCTGAGCCGCTGTGTCCTATCTTCTGACAGTCGCCGTTGTGAACAAACATTTCTTTGAAAAAATGAGACGTTTCCCTTGGTCAGAGATATAAATATATAATATATAAATAAATTAAATTTAACTAACGTGAAATAGCGTGTGAAAAAGTGGTAGTTTAAGCTTTTCTGCTAATATAATATGGAATCGCGTATCTAAAGAATTTAATAACGATATGATTATATTCGTGTACTGCGACAGGGCTGTGTAGGGCTGTTTCGCCTCTCACTTCATGCAACTGTAGCAGGAAGAGGATTTCTTTCTATTCGAAACGTGTATTTTAAAAGTTTAAGAAGTAAAAACCTTACAGCGTACACAGATTTCTAAACTGATCAGGATCGTTATCTTTGTCTTATGCATAATAATGTTCACCGCTCTGTCCAGCAAATTAATAATAAACTTTATTTTATATAGCGTTTTAAACGAATAAGTAATTAGATTGCTCATAAACCTAATCACTTGCTTTTTCTTTTTATTTAGGCTCAGATTTCAACTATAGATCGTATTATTAATAACCATAATAACAACCAACCAACAAAAACAACCATATAAACATAATACCAACCAAAAACATAGATAACGACCACAATACAAAATCAAATATATCAAACCAATATACTCTCGCAATTCCTCCAATTATCATAATCCCGCCCCTTATGCAAAACCAAACCCTCCTCCCATCCCAGTTTCTCCTCTTTATCATAAACAAAATCCACTTCAATTTTCAACATAAAGCCTTACTGCTTGCTGGGTTTTTGAGGGGGGGTGTCTTTCGCTGGAAATCTCGCCTGCTTCTACTTTACGAGTACAACACCCTCTCTGCAGGAGTGCTGGCTGTGACGAATTAAACCGGTTTCACAAGTATTGTAGGAAGTACAGTGTTAACTGGTAGCTGGGCACCTCAATTAAGTCGCTTTAAGTCGCTTTCTCACCACCTAAGATTGCTCTTGATACCATCCTTACACAAAGCAGAAGGGAGATCTTAGTGCCTGAGCATAAAAAGAATAGGAGCATACTGCAACGCGTGTGAAGTCCATAAACGATATTAATTTTGGAACTTAAACATACAGTATATAGCTGGTCTCGGTACTTTAAAGAAAACATACACACCAGTATTCCATTTCTCCCTAAACATTTTAAGCATCGAAGTCTTTAACTAACGCGATACCGGGGTCAACAAGCATACTTTTAGAATTTGATTAAAAGGGAATATAATATGGAATCGCGTATCTCAAGAAATTAATATGCAATAACTGAGTCAAGGGACTCAGAGGATCCAAGGCTAGACTGAGTATAATAGGCTTCGGGCTTCTATTGTGACATCTGCTGTAAATTACAGAAATATTAAAAGTAAACAAAATAAAGTAACTAAAATGTGGTCTGAAATCACCCCTTTAGACACCCCTTTTACTTCACTGGTGTCAGATATGAAAGGCAATAGTCTCCTGTTCTGTCTGCTGTGTGTTGCAGCAGAGGGACTCCCTGCAGCTGAAAGGGGCAGAGTAACTTGCATGCCCTCTTACTAGAGTGTACAGTTTACACATGCACGACTTTAAAAGCTAGCAAGACAGGTTTCGATTCACATTAGCTGGCGAGCCTTGTTAAAAAAACGAATGATAATGTAACATGCCACTGTTCATGAACAAAGTTCATACTGAGATTTCCTAAGATACGCGATTAAAAAATAAATAAATAAAAATTTGAATCTCCTGCGGAACACATTCCATAAGAATCAGTGGTTTTACAGTATATATCGCCTTTAAAGGTGGCTTCTCAAAACGCTTTGCGGGATAAAAACAACCAGAACAGCAGCAACAACAATATTGTATTTCGTTGCACTTTGAAAACCAAGTAATAACTTAACTATACAGTACGTGCAAACGTTTCGTATGTTGCTGTCGTGAATGCCTGCGTACCCATAAGTATCTTATTTGCCTTGAGTCTGTCTACAGTATCTCTGTCCCACTACCCCCATCTCTCCCTCAATTCAATTCAAGGTGTTTTATTTGCATGACAGATGGGTACAATTCTTGTTGGGAATGTATACTTTGATATTTACACCCGGCGCGGCACCGAGGGAGCGTCTGCATTTATAACTTAGTTTTTAAAATTAGTCAAGCAATATGAAGCATCTTCTTTTACTTTTAAGTCCCTTAAATACATTTCTCACCACTTAATGCGACTTAAGGGACTTAAGAGAAAGCTGTGTTCAATGTATTTAAGGGACTTAAAAGTAAAAGAAGATGCTTCATATTGCTTGACTAATTTTAAAAACTAAGTTATAAATGCAGACGCTCCCTCGGTGCGCTGCTCTGGTGCGCCGGCTCTTACACAGTGCCTGTCTGCCGTAAGCGTTACAATATACATACCCAACACTGCTTGTACCCATCTGTCATGCAAATAAAACACCTTGAATTGAATTGAATTGAGGGGAGAGGGGGGGAATACTAAAGCCAATACTGGCTCAATACCCTCAATGGGCTTTGACGTGCTAATGCGTTGGTTTAACAGTCCGGGTGTGGCAGGCTTCCAATGTCAACTCGACTCGATTGGAAGACAATGAACGTATTTTAGCCCTAAATGAATTAATAGCAAACATGGTTTACATAAAATACATTTTTCCAAGAAAGTTTATAATAATACGATCTATAGTTGAAATCTGAGCCTACTTTAAAAATAAAGGAAAAGCATTTTCAGAGAGCAATCATGCTGTGTTTATGTAGAAAAAGCGATTAGGTTTATGAGCAATCTAATTACCTATTCGCTTAAAACGCTATTAAAAATTTACTCTGTTGCACACACACACACAATAGAAGCAGGAACCGCTGTCAGAAGGGAAGATATGTTCAAAATATCGCAAATATCGATCATGTTGCGATATTTTGAAATATAAAAGTCAATTGATTGTCCATAATATCGCAATTCTATTTTTTCGAAGAAATGTTTGTTAAAAGAAAAGTCCAGCACCAGCTGGATTTGAACACACAACCTGCCCGTTGGTAGTCACGCACCTAGACCAGTCGGCTACAAGACAGCTCACATGAATAGGCAGGCGAAACAGCCCTACACAGCCCTGTCGCAGCACACGAATATAATCATACCGTTATTAAATTCTTTAGATACGCGATTCCATATTATATTCCCTTTTAATCAAATTCTAAAAGTATGCTTGTTGACTCCGGTATCGCGTTAGTTAAAGACTTCGAAGCTTAAAATGTTTAGGGAGAAATGGAATACTGGTGTGTATTTTTTTCTTTAAAGTACCAAGACCAGCCATACACTGTATGTTTATGTTCCAAAATTAATATCGTTTATGGCCTTCACACGCGTTACAGTATGCTCCTATTCTTTTTATGCTCAGCTACTAAGATTTCCCTTCAGTGGTAAAATTCAATATCTACAACGGGCACAGCAAAGACGTTTACTGTAAGTCTTTCTACGACAGACCAACAGACCACGAGTGCCCCTGTCGGTCAACCAATCACGTACTGCGGTGCCACGCGTCATCTTGCGTCATACTGAGCGACGTCACCTGCGGTACGTGTCTGTAACGCGCACTTTGAATGGCTGCATCTGTAAATAGGACCTGCCTGACAAAGTGAAGTAGACCAAAAGATCCTCAAAAGCTAGACATCATGCTGCGATCCAAACAAATTCAGGAACAAATGAGAAACAGAGTAATTGAGATTTATCAGTCTGGAAAAGGTTATAAAGCCATTTCTAAAGCTTTGGGACTCCAGCGAACCACAGTGAGAGCCATTATCCACAAATGGCGAAAACATGGAATAGTGGTGAACCTTCCCAGGAGTGGCCGGCCGACCAAAATTACCCCAAGAGCGCAGCGACGACTCATCCAAGAGGTCACAAAAAACCCCACAACAACATCCAAAGAACTGCAGGCTTCACTTGCTTCAGTTAAGGTCAGTGTTCATGACTCCACCATAAGAAAGAGACTGGGCAAAAATGGCCTGCATGGCAGAGTTCCAAGACGAAAACCACTGCTGAGCAAAAAGAACATAAAGGCTCGTCTCAGTTTTGCCAGAAAACATCTTGATGATCCCCAAGGGAAAATACTCTGTGGACTGACGAGACAAAAGTTGAACTTTTTGGAAGGTGTGTGTCCCATTACATCTGGCATAAAAGTAACACAGCATTTCAGAAAAGGAACATCATACCAACAGTAAAATATGGTGGTGGTAGTGTGATGGTCTGGGGCTGTTTTGCTGCTTCAGGACCTGGAAGACTTGCTGTGGTAAATGGAACCATGAATTCTGCTGTCTACCAAAAAATCCTGAAGGAGAATGTCCGGCCATCTGTTCATGACCTCAAGCTGAAGCGCGCTTGGGTTCTGCAGCAGGACAATGATCCAAAACACACCAGCAAGTCCACCTCTGAATGGCTTAAGAAAAACAAAATGAAGACTTTGGAGTGGCCTAGTCAAAGTCCTGACCTGAATCCGATTGAGATGTTGTGGCATGACCTTAAAAAAGCGGTTAAGGCTCGAAAACCCTCCAATGTGGCTGAATTACAACAATTCTGCAAAGATGAGTGGGCCAAAATTCCTCCACAGCGCTGTAAAAGACTCATTGCCAGTTATCGCAAACGCTTGATTGCAGTTGCTGCTGCTAAGGGTGGCCCAACCAGTTATTAGGTTTAGGGGGCAATCACTTTTTCACACAGGGCCATGTAGGTTTGGATTTTTTTTTCCCTTAATAATAAAAACCTTCATTTAAAAACTGCATTTTGTGTTTACTTGTGTTATCTTTGTCTAATATTTCAATTTGTTTGATGACCTGAAACATTTCAGTGTGACAAACATGCAAAAAAAATAAGAAATCGGGAAGGGGGCAAACACTTTTTCACACCACTGTATATCACCCAATATGGGGTTAGTAAATAGGAAGGTTATTCATAAGGCTTAGTCTGAATGTGGTTGATGGTTATAAGTAGCAGAATACTGTAACAGCACATTCATAAAAGAACATGCTGCAATTCTACCTGGATTCTACCTGTCCTGGATGAAAGGAGTCAACAGCCTGGAACTGCATATACACTCTCTTCAACACATCTACATTTACCAAAAATATCTAGTATACCTTCAATTGTGATTTTGTAGATGAGTAAGCAGTGAATCTCTTCAAAGGCTGTTCTATGAAGCACTTAGGTGCACCAGAGACAGCTTGTGTTGCTCTTCTACAGAGCATAGAATTCATGTTTAGCAAAACAAAACATTAACATCTGTTAATGTGTTGTTCACGCTCTATAAACTATGAGTTTGTTAAATCCATTTTAAGAAAACATTTACAAAGTACAAGTATGAAAATTACAGGTAATACAGGTCTAAGAACGCCTTTGTTAACCCTTAATTAATACTTTGTTCATTTTCAATAAACTATGAATCTTTGTTAGTTCATTACTATTAGAGCATTTATAAACCCTTAATATCACATTCTAAAGTGCTACCACAAAAGGTTTGATTTTGAAGTTGGAGTTCTTAGTAGTTAAGGTGTGTGGTATAATACTAAATGAAATTCCTTATTAACTATAAGTAAAATTAATATTATAACACCTATTATATTAAAGTCTTATAAGCTACAAGAGAAAAATACATAGTCTCTGGAAAGCTATCTTGTAGAAAGGAAAGAAAAATGAGAAGAAAAGATTTATGCATAATTAAATTAAATCGTTGTATTTTTGTATTTAGGTGTATATGAAAATAATTAAATAATGGAGTTTACATGATATAACAGCTGCTATTTATTGTATATGTTTATAGGGGGATGATCATTCTGTGTCTTTTTCCATTTTTCATATTTATTACATGACATTGGAAAATTAATTGCAATTTTTATGATGTTATAAATGCAGTTTTATGCAGTTCCCTCAGGCAGGCAACTAATGAAAGTGAAAGACTTCCTTTTGATGTAATATTATGCTTTAGTCCATACAGTGGGTAAAGTCACCACCCCCTTTCAATATTTGTACCTTTTATTGTATGACCCTCTGAAAATAAAAACAAATTAAATTAGGCTTGTTCCATTTTTATTTACACACAGTAACCCACATTAGCCAAGTGAAAATAAAATTCTACAACAATCTGAAAATTAACTAATATTACAACAGTAAAATATCTTATTAGATAAGTGAACACCCTCCTTACAATTGCATTTGTAAACTTTCTCAGGTATAAACAATCACCTTACAGTTCACACAACAAACATATTGGCTCCCACCTGTGATCAACTGTGGTGATTTTGATTAGTTTAAAATAAAACCTGTTTCTAAAGGACTCCACTGCTTGGAAGTGCATTTCATAGCAAAGAAACCACTATGGGTGGAAAGGTGCTTTCAAAAGAACTTTGAGATAAAGTTGTGGAAAGGCACAAGTCAGGAAATGGGTATAAAAAGATGTCAAAGGCTTTAAGTATCCCAGCACAGTCAAGACCATTAAGAAGTGGAAGGTATATGGTAGCACCAAGACCATGCCTACATCAGGCCGTCCCTCCAAACTGGATGGCTGAGCAAGGAGGAGATCAGAGAGGCTACCAAGAGGCCGATGGCAACTTTGAACGAGCTACAGGTCTTTATGGCAAAGACATGGTCATTGTGTGCATATGACAACAATATCACAAGTACTCCACAACCTTGCCTGTATGGGAGGGTGGCAAGAAAAAAGTCACTCTTTAAAAAAAGCCACATCAAGTCTCATTTATGTTTTGCTTAAAAGCACCTTAAAACTGCTGTGGTCAGAGGAGAACAAAATGGAACTTTTTGGACAGAATTCAAAACGGTTTCTTCTGGCGAAAACCCAATACATCTTACCATCCAAAGAACACCATTCCTACAGTAAAGCACAGTGATGGCTGCATCCTGCTGTGTGTTCTCTTCAGCTGGAATAGGGGCACTTGTCAGGGGAGAAGGGAAGATGGATGGTACAAAATACTGGCAAATTCTTGAAGACAACCTGCAGCCCTCACCCAGGAAATTGAAAATGGGAAGATGGTTCACCTTTCAACATGACAATGACCCAAAGCACACAGCCAAAGAAACTGTACAGTGGCTGTAGGACAGGAAGGTGAATGTCCTTGAGTTGCCTAGTCAGAGCCCTAATCTATATCCCATTGAAAAATCTTTGGAATGACTTGAAGAGGGTAGTCCATCAACAGTCACTACACAGTTAGACTGAGCTTGAACAATTCTGTAAGAAGGAATGGGCAAATATTCCTCCCTCTTGGTGTGAAAAGTTGGTAGAGATGTATCCAAACAGATTCAAGGCTATAATTCAAGCAAAAGGTGCTTCAACCAAGTATTTACTCAGGGGTGTGTTCTCTTATCCAACGCATTTATTCCACTGTTGCTTTCTTTTTTCACTTGGATGTTGCAAGGTACAATTTGTAAATAAAACTGGAAAAGTCTGATTTTATTTGTCTTTTTTGGGGGGCTTTAGGGCAACAAAAGGTGAAAATTTTGAAAGGTGGTGGTGACTTTCTATACCCACTGTACCAATCAACCCTATATTACTTAAGCAGGTGCAAGGGGAGCAATGGATCAGTTTTCAAGTGATTCCCCGATCAGTAACTGATATACCTGGGAAAGCTAATAATCTGACTAGAAGACTGAATTTGAAGAAAAGCTGCAGAGGGGAGAGGGGAGCCTAAAACAAGATAAATGAAAAGTACATCAGAGCCTGACAAGCTCTCTGAATACTTCAACTAAACTTGAGGGCCTGTTAGTAGCCAAGCAGCGCCTCATCAAAGTTCTTGCTGCACAACACACCACTGATACTATCTGCCTGCAGGAAACCCATATTGGAACAGAGGAGGCAAGCCAAGTCTATATGAAAGGTTATGACCTCTTATGCTATTACTCACATGCAAAACATGGCGGCCCCACTAATGCCTGAACCAACATTTCTCAAGCAAACAATTTGGCAACAACCATATACAGTATCCTGAAAGGTTGGTTGATTCAGCTTAGATAAAATCTATAAACCTCTTACAATATAAGAACAGCAGGTGTCCCAGCTATCTAGGTGGGAGACTTTAAATGTCAAAATCCAAACCAGGATACTCAGCACCAGAAAGCAATGGTGAGGTTCTTGTAGGCTGGACATCAAGAAATGACCTGGCATTTGTTCATGGCTCCAAACAAGGGACATTCCATTCAGCCAGCTGGAACAGAGACTATTTCCCTGACTCTCCAGACAATCGTTAATTGCTACTCATTATTTAGAAGTTGTTGCTAATGGGCAAGATGACCTTGAATTTTTCATAACAAAAATAGTTGTAATTGGAATGTGTTTCAATGTTTAACAGTATTCAATATATTTTGATTACTCAGAAAACATACACCTTCAAACTGACTTCAATTTTGAAGATTTCAATATCCAGATAATATAAATTATTTTACATTATTACACATGGTTGTCCTTAAGTTTTTGTATAAATGTATATTTTGTATACATTATGAACTATTTTTTATCACAGCAGTCACACAAAGTTCAATTATTTTGTAAAAAACGAAATGCAAAGTATAAAAAACTATTTCTGATTAACAAGAAAAATCGAATGTTTTTAAAAGTATTTAATACAAACATTTCTAGATGTTTATAAGTTTCTATTTCTTTAAGGTTTCTGTGCTATTTGTTTACATACAATACTGTATAAAATTTAATATTATTATTAGTAGTAGTAGTAGTAGTAGTTGTTGTTGTTTTTACAGACCCTCCAAAAATTAATTTGCAAAGTATTATCTTGAAACACTGTAATAATACTACTGATAGTGTGTCAATAACTATTACAGAACATTTGAAAGAAATCATGTGCATGGGTAGTACTGGAGCCAAAGAAAAAGTTAAGGCATTCACCATATTTAATCTACCACTAGAGGGAGATGTTGTATAATTGTTTTGTTTGATCACTAAAATGCAAATCTCTAAGGAAAAGGAGAGCGTAATAAAAAAAAAACAGTGGAAAGCTTCTATTATTTTATTATTGCTTTTGTGTTTCATGCCCATGGTGTATTTCTGGTATTAAGAAAAATATTTGGAAGTGAAGAGCGTTAATCATTAATTAAAATATAATGGGTTTGCGTTTTTTTCTTTCAATTTTAATGAAAAAATAAATTAGCTTTGCTCATGTAATATTTTTCTGGTCATCTGCAGGAGGAAGGAATGATTTTTACTCAAGATTTTTCTTCTTCTGTTTATCTGAAAAGAAAAAAAAATAGGTGCACATACAGCAGGTTAGTAGTCAATTGTAATCACATTTTTAATTATTTAGCAAAATGTAAGCTTTCGTTGAACATACATGTAAAACATATCATTTTTGTAGTCCCTCACATTCAGTGGCTTTAATATGCCATATCTAACAGCAGTAAAACACCAGTACAGTTAGACTCACAAATTAATATAAAGGTATAAATAAAAAGGAAACCTTTTTTTGGTCTTGTAAATTCATTTTTCCTTATTACACTTTAATGTTTTACTGTTTTAAGTACAGGTTTTCAGTATTCATAGTTTAAACTTCTGATTGTCAGATTCCTGTTACACAAATACCCTAAAGATCATAACCTACTGGCAATGCATAAAGTATCTTTTGTGTTGTCTGACAGAGTAGGGTGCATTTGTTCTGTGTGTAGACCTACAATTGGCGCTAAATGAAACACCATTTATCATCTGCGGACAGAGCCTCTCTCTCTTCATGAATAGGTCACTGCTGAACTACTATTCTCTTAAAGGATAACATCATTGATCCCTTCAATACATTCACTTGGATTTTATATCTCGTCATTATTGAAAAAATGATTTGCATGTGCTATGACTGAGCATGAACACAACATAAATACAGTGGATTTAAAGGAAGGCTGTCCAGCAGAGATCTCAATGCCATTGTTACACATATTGGGGCTTTCAGATACAAACTTAGATGCAAACCTTAGATATATAATGATCCTGGATGAATATACATGTAATTAAATTAATATTTCACTAATTTTTGTATGAAGAAAGTAACAGCCAATGTGTCTCTGACTAAGTAAAGACAAAGATCTGTGGTACTATGCATTGATGAATATTAGCATTTAAAAGTCATACAGGTACCAGAAAGACAAAAAAAATTAGGCCCTGAGGGTGTTGTTATGATTGTGTTTCAGGAAACAAGGTGTTATTCCTAAATCTTTAACAAAACTCTGTCAGCAGTCATTCAGGGATAATATGTAAACGTGGGAAACTTAGTGGCAGATGCTTCCCTCCTTGTTTCCACCCAATTCTATTCTGTTGGACAGGAGATGATAAAAAATCCCAAATACTGTATAGTATAAATATTATAAATGTCTCTTCATTATTAAAATCAGGGGTGGGGAACCTTTTTTCTGCCAAGGGCCATTTGGATATTTATAACATCATTTGTGGGCCATACAAAATTATCAATTTAAAAATTAGCCTGCTATATTTGGTCAAACATTTAATTAACTCACCCCTAATGTGATGGCTGGAACTGCTTCTCTTTGGTGAGGCGTGTGATGTTACCTGGTACTGATGATGTTGCTACTCGCAACTGCTTTTCCAGGTTTGCGTCAGTCAGTCTGTAATGCTGTAATGACGCTCCAGATTGGCTTTTTTCATTACTGCTAATGCATCTCCACAAACTAGGCAAACAGGTTTGCCTTTGACTTCAACAAAAAAATAATCATTTGTCCATTTCTCCTTGAAAGATCGACACTCTGCATCAACTTTTCTTTTCTTTGTAGTCGCCATTTGTAGGATGTCACACCACTTAAGTTTTAATAACTATCCAGTGTGTGTGTCGCCAGCGATGCGATTATTTTGCTTTGATCGCTGTTCTAATCCTGCATCTTGGATTTGGAACATATCCAACTTTCGTATCATCGACTCTTGAGGTTTTTTCTGTGTACTGTAATTTCCTTAATCTTCATTTGAAATTCAGTTTTTGTGAGGATTGTTGATCGTGGACGTGTGGATAAAGGTTGGATTGGAGTTATCGTCTGTGTCGACAAAGAAGTCGACAACATCGTCGTCAATCATTGGAGGCAAGGTCATCAACGTCGCGAGGAAACATCTCATCGCATCTCGTCTCATCATCACCGGATCGCCGTAGTTTCGCCACAGTGTGTTAACACTTTCGCAACATGTACACTCCCAGTCTGCCTGGCACTGACTGTCCTCTGAGTCACCACAATACAGGCAAACAGGCCGTGGACAGCCAACGAGAAGCATATGTGTCTGTCCCATCATGTATGTGTCCTGTTTATCCTGTAATGGACGTTCCTTGCTTGTCCCTCAAAATTTACGTTATTATTATGATTCACTTAATATAAATTTATGTTGCTATGAAAAAAGCTCCTAGATTTATTGAATTTCGAGTCCCGCCTGTGGTTGCCTTGGCAGTGCCAGACCAAATGATTTTGCGGGCCTTATACGACCCACGGGCTGGACGTTCCACACCACTGCTTAAAATGCAGTTCTGGATAAGCATCTTCAACTGTAGATGCAAAACAACCCCAAAACATTTGTTATACAAGCTGAATCAATGACAACAGTGAGTTAAAAATGTTCTCAACATGAGCTTCAAGCAATATTGCACGTCCAAAACCTCCATTTTCATTTCATATGACAATTCCCAATATTATTCAAACATAGTGTGGAAATTTGGAGTTGTATCTTTTTTTTCTTATGGAGGATAATGATCATTTGCCTGCAATCATCAAGCTGCTTTCTGGTCTTAATCAAGATGATGCATAATACTACTACATGTTTTCAATGTATTACTTTCTTTTAACACCAGGGAAACAGAAAACCTTCAGAGGTTTCTAAGGCTTCCATTATAAGGAATACTCAGAGCTATGAATAAAGTGACCTTGTGACAATTACTGTAAAACATTTAAAGATTTTTCAAGACATTATCCAATTAGAAGTTCATTCTGTTATATTACATACACTCACACTAGGCCTGATTTTTGCAGAAACCAATTAACTAGTATGTCTTTGGACAGTGGGAAGAAATTGGAACACCTGAAGGAAAACCACGCAAACCTGGGGAGAACATACAAAACCTAAAGCAGATATCACCCCAGGTCATGAGTTGTAACACAAAAGAAACATCCAGCTCATTGTAAAGGTTTGCACCCTTTATAAGGATTTTTTATAAGGAGTATGGGGTAGTGAGGGCCATGAAGGCCAAGTCCCACAGTACCTTACTGCCTATACAGGAGAGTTAACGTTGACTGGAAGCGTTATGCAGTCTTTGTTTGCAATACCATAAGGTAATGGGAGTAGCTTATTGTATATCTTGGAGGGATATGGATGCAAAGCAGGCTGCCTGGCTAACCCATTCCTCTTGAGCTCAGCACACTGTGTAGTGCCTCTCTGAGAATCTTGCTCAGTCAGCTGATGATGTAGCCAATTCTTGAACCAGTTATGTTTTTTAGAGGGTAAAAGTGTAATCAGATGGTGAAACTTTATTGGATGACCTTTTGGAGCACCGCTAAACCCCTGCCCTGTGTGTGTTTTAACTTATAATGGTACTTTTAGAAATATAAAAAATGTTTGCTAAATTTCATACTATTAATATGACAAGATTAGCATTTTTAATTAGGCTCACTCTCAAAAGCATTCTTTTATTGATCTTTCTTTATTCAAATCATGCTTAAAATACAGCTACATACTGTACACAATTACTAAGCATTGTTAAGACTTTTAAAAATAAAAAAATATTATTGTTGTTATCCTTAAGTGCCTATCCTATTTTTTTTGTCAATTGAAATTAACCTTCAATTCCTAATCTAAATCTCTTAAAAAACAGAACACAATTCAAAACCCATGACTTTTCGTTCTTAAAACAAAATAAATACACTGCAAAAATGCCCTATAAAATTTAAGTGCAAACATTTTGGGTATAAGCATCCTTATGCTTAAAACAAGCAAATTTGGCTGCCAGTGCAGTAAGTGAATTTCACATGATAAGATCTCTTAAAATAAGTGAGGATATCCAACTTTGATTATTCCATCAAAAAGACTCATTTAAAAAAATCTAGCTTAGTCTATCTAGTGCAACAACGAGCCAGTTAATACTTTAAGCAAGGTAAGTTTGAGCATCAGACTACTTAAAATACATTTTGACATTCTTGTTGTTAGGGAGATAGATTAGATAATATGCTCTTAAAATAAGGAAACATGACACAGCTTTCAAAATGTTCTTTATTCACAAAGACCCAGGGGTGAATACATGGTAATCTCTTTACAACGGGTTTTTACTTCTTAAAACTAAGTTTAAAATTATTCTCACCTTGTAAACAGAATGGTTCTTTGATCACAATGCTTAGTTTTAACAGCTGCTGTTTTAATGGGCCAGTAATTTAAGTACATTAATTTGCATTTAATGCTAAAACAAAAACAAAAACTAAAACAAAAATGCTGCAAAAAACTAACAGGAAATTTAGTTTTTTAAAAGCAAGCCAAAATGTACTGTAAAATTTACAGAATAACACTGGTTCACACAATGAACAGTAACATACAATCTACTCTTTAGTGAATGCTCTCCATTCAGCCACTGCTTTCTTATAAGAAGATGTAGGTAAGGTCAAACTCGTGAATGCTGTCTTTCAGTATCTCAGTCTGGATGACAGATAACAAAGTATCAATACATTTTGGGTAAGTGAGGTGGAAGGTGTAATAACATGCCATCAGGAAAAGTGGAGCCTCGTGGATCGATTCCTTAGGTAGGGTGGTCAATGGGATTGTGCCAATAGCCAGGAAGAGGTTAGAGGAGTCCACAATGAGGACAGGACTGGTGATGGACTGTCTTTGGAGAAACAAGTCGGGGTCCTCAGGTGGCTGAGAGCAACAAAGTAGAGATGGGACAAATGAAATGTAAGGCATATCGAGTTAAAATTCCACTTATCTGAGACTGACTGAAACTCACCTTAAGAACATGCAACAAAGCTTTTTGGTCCAACAGGTCCAAGCTTTTTGGGTGGGCCAGCTGAGCAGGGAAACATTGAAGGGAGTGCCATCAACAGTGCAATGGATTGTTCCTCTGAAAAACACAAATACTGATAATATCATATGCTTTCTAGCTGCTTTTGTTAAACAATTTGGCTGTGGCTATTAGGTTTTGACTATTTGAAGAGTAAGCTCAAATGGCAAAAACTACTTTGGAAAACTGTAGTCATTAACAAAAAACTGTAGGATCAACAAAAGGTCAGTTCCACAGAGGAAAACAGAGCCATAAGGTTCTTCTGTGTGCATGAGAATCTGCAAGATCTTAAAATGATGCCTAAAGATTTCTTCCCACCCATGACATTTCTAAAATGTTTTTAAATTTTAATCTCAAGTTTGTCAACTGTCACCGGGAGGGCAGGAGGGGTGCCCAAGTGAGTCCTTTTAAAACAGAATGATGGCTCAGCCGCAATTGCACTTAGATGCAAAAATGATAGTATATTATGACAATGCTCTCCACAAAAAATTATATACAGCAACACACACACACACTCACACACACACACACACACACACTTTCTCTAAGAAATAGAGACCAGGAGTTCTACCACACTTAGGTCCTATCAGCTCCACACTGCAGCGATAGCGAGACTAAGTCCCATTAGATCTCTCCCCCCCTCCAAAATAGGTACCAATATAGCCCTGCCCCCTCAGACTGTACCACTGTTACAAACTTATGGATCGGCATTTAACCCCAGATAAACTAATTTCCCCAACATGGGAATTCCTTCTTTCTTTTAAAGAATAGTGTAAACAGAATGTACAAAAGCAAAATACCAACCCTGAATACATTTTACTTATTTTTAACCTCCGGTAAAAATGGTACTTCCTTTACCGGAAGATGTGCGCATACACCACTCTGCGTTGACATTATAAAGCAAAGCTGAAAACGGTTATTGAGTTTGGACCAGTGAGGCCACCATACCCAGAAGTCGGGCGACATGGAAGAGACAAACAAATAGAGCGCTCTCTCACACAGATACGTACAAATAAAGAGAAACATGACAATAGACCTACAGAGTTTGTGTTTGTGTCTCTTCAGGTAACAGGAACTGAATTTGAAATAAGAGGTGGTAATGTATTGCGTGTACGAAATAGAAAACTGCTAGCCAAGCCCCGAGTGTGCACCCTCATGAGCTAGCTAGCTGACAGGAAAGTGTATGCAAGAACGTGTGTAACTTAAGATGGATAATAAGTGTCATGTACTGTACTGTCTGCGGACGGTGACAGAGATCCCTCTGTCACATCAACCTTATGTTGTAGTGTTGGCTCTGCACCAGTGACTCACGGATTGCCATTTTGAAAATGAAAGAAAAAAAACAAAAGTAAAACTTAAAATTTCAGTTTAGTCCAAACTCTAAATGTGTATTGTGCTTACCTTAATCCAGAGTTAAGGGTGGCTTCAGAGACTTGTTCCACAGTTCATAGAACAGGGTATTTTGGCAAAAGCTTTCCCATCGGGCTTTGATTTGGTCAAAGAAGTTCTTATGTCTGCCTCTAGTATTCGTCGCAGTTCATCCATAATCTGAGTGTTAAAAATCAAGAGAACTTTTAATACAATGAAACCTGCAAACACTTTCAGACACCAATTTGACTTAAAGTCTGGACAAGCAGGAAAAAAGTGCAGTATGCACTAATCAGAAGCTGGTGAATGCTCTGATCCCCGTGTACTTCTGTGCTCTTGCACTTACTCGTGTGTCCTTGTGTGCGTGAAGGGAAACACTTGATATATCTATTTAGGGGACCTGTTTTGCTCAGTGGCAGAATTGCTTTAATAGTGGCCAAAAAGCTAGATTGCTCTGAAATGTTGTTCAATTACTCTGACAGAATGAGCTGACATCAATTATCAAGTGAATGTAAGAATTAGTAACACATGCTTCTGGTCTCTGAAGCAGGAATATGCTTCAACAATCTTCACAACCTTTTTTTTTTCTTCTTCTTTGAGTGAACTTGATTGTATAAAAGCTCTCCTTGACTCAAACTTGAGATCCAAGAGATAAGCCAAGTCATCCTGGTTTGATCTAGGTTTCTTCCACATCTCCTTAAGGGTTTTATAGTGCCTGGCTTGCACTTTCCAGGAGTGATGACCAGGCACTGGATAAACAACAGAAACATTCACACAAAAGCAGGGAGAACTTTCCAACTTACAGATGCAGCCATTCAAAATGGGTGGGGTATTTCGCGGCATACCTCGGTGGGCGTGTCGCGGAATCACGCAGTATCACGCGGTTAATTGACGTCATTTGACGTCATGCCGGAAACTATCCGGCGTCACCTTGTAAAACCGCCAGGGGGAGCTTAACCTCTCATGTACAGCATTTGAGCTTTTAATTTTGAACTGTGTATTACAGCATGTTAATCATCAGTCATTAAAATGTTGGTATATTTTATGAAAGCAAGATTGCTCAGTTGGACAAAAGTACACAACCTACCTTTATCAGAAATATTTATGCATCAAAGCCTTTACCGAAGATATTACTAATAGTATTAATAATGAATGACTTTGGACAAGCTGTATACTCAAAGTATAATTTCTTTAGCACATTTGTACAAGCACTTGGAATCTGTCCAAGCCATACTTTGTCAGGTATTTTGTTTTACTTCAACGGGCATAAAAACTCCCTTGCTTTTAACAGGGCGTTTCATAATTTCTAACTACGAAAATGATTTAAAATGCGACACTTATCATTCAACTTGAGCTCAAAATATCACAAGGATCCTCAAGAGCACAGCAAAGACTGTATTAAAAGATACTTGTATGAGATACATGAGAATCCAGGCTTTTTTTATCAATGCTTTCTTTTCCGTATACCAGATTTTATGGAACCACTTCAGAAGGGTGTCAGCCAGTCAGATTCCAGGAATCGGTACTTTAAAGGAAAAATACACACCGGTATTCCATTTCTCCCTAAACATTTCAAGCATCGGAGTATTTAACTAGCATGTGAAATAGCGTGTGAAAAAGTGGTAGTTTTAAACTTTTCTGCTAATATAATATGGAATCGCGTATCTAAAGAATTTAATAACGATATGATTATATTCATGTACTGCGACAGGGCTGTGTAGGGCTGTTTCGCCTCTCTCTTCATGCGACTTCCCTTGTAGCCTACTGGTCTACGTGCGTGATTATCAACTCACGGGTTGTGTGTTCAAATCCAGCTGGTGCTGGACTTTTCTTTTCACAAACATTTCTTCGAAAAAATAGAATAGCGATATTATGGACAATCAATTGACTTTTATATTTCAAAATATCACAACATGATCGATTCTAAGTCATTTTTGATAACAATGAATAGTCACCTTCTTCCCTTCTGACAACGGTCCCTGCTTCTATTGTGTGTGTGTGTAATAGAGTAAATTTTTATAGATAAATGGAGGCTGGACAGTATGTGATACAATATAAACATTTATATTGATTTAAATCTTGTTTTGATTTAAATCGCAAACGCATGTTTAATTATATGTGTTTTTTTAATCATAATCAGGCTAATGCAGCATAAATTGATACAGTATCTCTGTCTTCTAGGTATCTTAATAAACTTTCAGCATAGCTTTCTACCCGTTTAGATTTATATTTCTTGGGATTTTGGGATCAAACGTGGAAGGATTAGATTGTAATCATTTTTATTTTTCAAATACGTTTTAGAAAAGTGTTATCTATACCTGCCCAGACTGTACGCCTTCCTAAACCCCGCCTTTCACTAGTGTCCTGCTCTTCCCCGCGCACCCCAGCCGGGCACTCTTCGGCCTGTGCCCGGGACGAATGTATATTTTGATATTTACACCCGGCGCGGCACCGAGGGAGCGTCTGCATTTATAACTTAGTTTTTAAAATTAGTCAAGCAATATGAAGCATCTCCTTTTACTTTTAAGTCCCTTAAATACATTGAGCACAGCTTTCTCACCACTTAAGATTACTTTTTGATACTATCCTTACACAAAGCAGAAACTTTCCGATGACATACGGTACAAGTGGAAAGATTACAGATTTTAATCGTCTTTAATTTTGTTATGTTATACGTTTTAGAAACGTTTCATCTAAACAAACACCACAAAACTATTCTCAATTGTATTTCTGAATGTTATGTTACACCTACAGTAGTTCACTGCTTTAAATACATCAAATTAAGAATGTTAGGTGTAGCACTTTAGATCTTTTTTTCTGAACCAGGGAAAATCTGATCATGTTTCTCTATAACAATAATAAAAAACTTTATTTTACATATCACCTTTAAAAGTGGCATCTCAAAGCAATACAGTAGATCGAAAAACAGTTAAAAGGGACCAAAGTAAATACCAGACAAACGCAAACGCGTTTTTAATAAAATGCTTTTATTCATTCAGCAGAGAGTGAGAGGGACATCCAGCAGAGAGAGACACACACACCGGTTTCCATTGACAAAAAGTAATTGTTTTTTTTACATGTTTTGTTTGTGGACAGACTGTCCACAAACGTGAGACTGTCTTTCTCAGACTTACATTCCCGAATGTCCCCCGCCCCGGTCAACAATCCTAGGAAGGCTAGGTGCTTTTTGCCGAAATCGGGAGACATTAGAGGCTTGCCACACCCGGACTGTTAAACCAACGCATTAGCACGTCAAAGCCCATTGAGGACCCAGGCGCAATAATTGTTTTGTCCCTTGATTTACTGATCTGCATTAATTATGGAAATCGAGTTCCTGCTCTGTGCAGACGACCTGGTCCCGCTGTCGCCCACAGAACAGAGGCTGCGCCAGAACCTGGCACTGCTGGAACAGCACTGTCAGACCTGGGCGCCGACAGTCAATCTGGACAAGACCAGAGTTATGGTTTTCCAGAAAAAAAGCCAGACCTCAGGGAAACAGGTACAAATTCACACTTAACAACACATTAACACCTAACAACGGGAGCAGGGACGAATTAGGCCAGTACCCACTATTGTTAAACATACAGAAAAGGATATTAAAGTATTGAATATTAGTATTGGCTTTAGTATTAGCCATACAGAACATTAAAGTGCCCCTTTTCCATTCAGCGGGTGCCTGAGCCGCTGTGTCCTATCTTCTGACAGTCGCCGTTGTGAATGTCTGTAGAGTGTATCTTATTTTTAGTAAATAAAGTGCATTTTTGCACACTATATGTGCAAACGTTTTATGATATGTCGCTGTTGTGAATGTCTGTGGACATGTGCTGGCTGGACAGGAGGCTCTACTGTACACAGAGAGGGGCGGGAGGAGGGGACAAGCCGATACATACTCTTAGAGTTTAATTAATAGGGAATATAATACAAACATATAATACTAAAAATAAGATACACTCTACAGACATTCACAACGGCAACTGTCAGAAGATAGGACACAGCGGCTCAGGCACCCGCTGAATGGAATGGAAAAGGGGCACTTTAATGTTCTGTATGGCTAATACTAAAGCCAATACTAATATTCAATACTTTAATATCCTTTTCTGTATGTTTAACAATAGTGGGTACTGGCCTAATTCGTCCCTGCTCCCGTTGTTAGGTGTTAATGTGTTGTTAAGTGTGAATTTGTACCTGTTTCCCTGAGGTCTGGCTTTTTTTCTGGAAAACCATAACTCTGGTCTTGTCCAAATTGACTGTCGGCGCCCAGGTCTGACAGTGCTGCTCCAGCAGTGCCAGGTTCTGGCGCAGCCTCTGTTCTGTGGGCGACAGCGGGACCAGGTCGTCTGCACAGAGCAGGAACTCGATTTCCATAATTAATGCAGATCAGTAAATCAAGGGACAAAACAATTATTGCGCCCGGGTCCTCAATGGGCTTTGACGTGCTAATGCGTTGGTTTAACAGTCCGGGTGTGGCAAGCCTCTAATGTCTCCCGACTTCGGCAAAAGGCACCTAGCCTTCCTAGGATTGTTGACCGGGGCGGGGGACATTCAGGAACGTAAGTCTGAGAAAGACAGTCTCACGTTTGTGGACAGTCTGTCCACAAACAAAACATGTAAAAAAAATGTAAAAAAAACAATTACTTTTTGTCAATGGAAACCGGTGTGTGTGTCTCTCTCTGCTGGATGTCCCTCTCACTCTCTGCTGAATGAATAAAATTATTTTATTAAAAACGCATTTGCGTTTGTCTGGTATTTACTTTGGTCCCTTTTAACTGTTTTTTGATCTACTGTATTGCTTTGAGATGCCACTTTTAAAGGTGATATGTAAAATAAAGTTTTTTTATTATTGTTATAGAGAAACATGATCAGATTTTCCCTGGTTCAGAAAAAAAGATTTAAAGTGCTACACCTAACATTCTCAATTCGATGTATTTAAAGCAGTGAACTACTGTAGGTGTAACATAACATTCAGAAATACAATCGAGAATAGTTTTATGGTGTTTGTTTAGATGAAACGTTCCTAAAACGTATAACGTAACAAAATTAAAGACGATTAAAATCTGTAATCTTTCCACTTGTACCGTATGTCATCGGAAAGTTTCTGCTTTGTGTAAGGATAGTATCAAAAAGTAATCTTAAGTGGTGAGAAAGCTGTGCTCAAAAAGTAAAGTAAAAGGAGATGCTTCATATTGCTTGACTAATTTTAAAAACTAAGTTATAAATGCAGACGCTCCCTCGGTGCCGCGCCGGGTGTAAATATCAAAATATACATTCGTCCCGGGCACAGGCCGAAGAGCGCCCGGCTGGGGTGCACGGGGAAGAGCAGGACACTAGTGAAAGGCGGGGTTTAGGAAGGCGTACAGTCTGGGCAGGTATAGATTACACTTTTCTAAAACGTATTTGAAAAAATAAAAACGATTACAATCTAATCCTTCCACGTTTGATCCCAAAATCCCAAGAAATATAAATCTAAACGGGTAGAAAGCTATGCTGAAAGTTTATTAAGATACCTAGAAGACAGAGATACTGTATCAATTTATGTTGCATTAGCCTGATTATGAATAAAAAAACACATATAATTAAACACGAGTTTGCGATTTAAATCAAAACACTATTTAAATCAATATAAAGGTTTATATTGTATCGCATACTGTCCAGCCTCCATTTCTCTATAAAAATGTACTCTATCACACACACACAATAGAAGCAGGAAGCAAAAGCAGGGACCGTTGTTAGAAGGGAAGAAGGTGACTATTCATTGTAATCAAAAATGACTTAGATTCGATCATGTTGTGATATTTTGAAATATAAAAGTCAATTGATTGTCCATAATATCGCTATTCTATTTTTTCGAAGAAATGTTTGTTAAAAGAAAAATCCAGCACCAGCTGGATTTGAACACACAACCCATGCGTTGGTAATCGGGCACGTAGACCAGTAGGCTACAAGAGAAGTCGCATGAAAAGAGAGGCAAAACAGCCCTACACAGCCCTGTCGCAGTACACAAATATAATCATATCGTTATTAAATTCTTTAGATACGCGATTCCATATTATTCCATATTATATTCCCTTTTAATCAAATTCTAAAAGTTTGCTTGTTGACTCCGGTATCTCTTTAGTTAAAGACTTCGATGCTTAAAATGTTTAGGGAGAAATGGAATACTGGTGTGTATTTTTTCTTTAAAGTACCAAGACCAGCCATATACTGTATGTTTATGTTCCAAAATTAATATCGTTTATGGCCTTCACACGTGTTACAGTATGCTCCTATTCTTTTTATGCTCAGCTACTAAGATTTCCCTACAGTGGTAAAATTCAATATCTACAACGGGCACAGCAAAGACGTTTACTGTAAGTCTTTCTACGACAGACCAACGGACCACGAGTGCCCCTGTCGGTCAACCAATCACGTACTGCGGTGCCGCGCGTCATCTTGCGTCACACTGCGCGACGCCACCTGCGGTACGTGTCTGTAACGCGCACTTTGAATGGCTGCATCTGTACTTGTGCTGCCATCACTATCCTGCTCTGGGGTGGTTTCCTCTGAGGGATCATAGATCATAGTCGATGCGCTTGAGTCACCACAGAGTCTTGGTCACTTGGTTTAAACTCTAGATGACAGTTCCTTGGACGAACAGTCTCTGCCGATGGGCTCTTTGACTTCTGCAGTGTCTTGACATTCTGCAGTCTTTTGACTGGGAGGGTTGTTTGCTGTGGCATAAAATGAACATTAGAACTGATTAGTTCTAGATGTCAAAGACGTGTATATTCACAATTTTAAATAGAACAACTTCATTTACCTGAGCAAAAAGTTCTGACATTACATACAATTGTATTGCACATATGAAAAGTCAATGTCAAGAGATGAGCCAATTGCCCAAACCTACCCATGGCTATTTAGTGCTATCCTTATCTTTCAGCATTGGATAGTAATCAATCAACCTTTTGGCCATAGCAGACAGCTTTTCACGAGTGGGATACTTTGACTCTCCCCTGTCCTGCATTTCATTAGCTCGAAGGATTGAAATCATGCTTGTCATGGTGTTTCTGACTAAGTGGCATCTGAGCTCTTTGGACATACTACACTCGTGTGCCCTGCTACAATGTTGCAGCTCAAAATAATATTTGCTGACTTGCTCCAGCTCTGTATCAGTATAAACAACATAGTCTGGACTGCTTATTTTTATTATTTTCCATGGAGTCTTATTTTGTGGTGTAGCTGTCCGTGGCTGGCTTATCCATTTCCCTGCAGGCTTTACAGCAACTTCTGAAGTTGAGGACAGCTCCTGCACAAAAACATCAAGAATGCCATGTCCAAGAATCATTTTGATATAGTTTTTATTAGTAATTTCTTAATATCTGAACAGTACATAATGTTCAACAACCTGTGCAATCTGAATATGTGATCTGAGCAGCATAAGAAATGTTGATTGAGTATTTGTCAATGTCAATCCCTGATGAAACGTACTTTTGCACAACTGATTTTTCATTTATTTGGATTTTATGATTTCATAAAAATAAATGTCTTATTACTTTAGCATAATAGATAGCATTGTACAGGACTCAGAGTAAAACATTAAAATAATGTAACTTTAAAATCATTTTGAACCACAACAAATTGTACAAAAAACTAAGTGTACAAACTTTTTCACAGCATTATGCAAGTTTCAATATGATTCATGTCACCACAATATTATTACAATATTATAGAATTTATTAAATTGTTAGAACATTTGGCTATCCAAGTGCATTTTCATTATTGCTACTATTAAATTATGCATTTTCAGATGAAGTTATCATTGACTTTGAGTTTTTTCCCCCCAGTACGCCTCATTCATTAATTCACAGAAACAAATTATTACCTTTGACTCTGGATACACTGCTTCCCAAATGGACTTTCGTCTCAGGAAGTTCTCTGGCCCTGGGAGAAGGTCCCTCAAATCTTCATGTGGTAATGAGTGTAACAGCTCATCAGTAATATTTTCAGCTGTAATGTAAGAGAGCGGAACATTTACCAAAAGCATGTTTCTAAAATCAGTGATATTGTGTTGCCCTGATAATTTTTTATTATTGTAAATTAAATTAATGTTAGTGCAACTGGTAAAGAACGCTCTAATCCAAATTTCATTCGTAAGGAGCTCACACTGGTGAATCATCAGTGATGTCAAAAGATATTCACTTGATTTACCTACCTTCTAAAATTGACACAGTCTCATCTAATTTCCCCATCTCACCAGGACAAAGCAATCTGGAGTGTAAAAGATGACCAATGTTTTTAAAACTAACTCAAAATAGTCACATTAACAAAAAATGGACCTGACAGAAAACTGTTGAATGCTGCAATTACTGTACATCACTAGCTAGCTATTGTGTCCTTTTCCCCCACCTGCGCTACACCTCATCAGCGCAACCTGGCTGGAAGGACCCTGTTAGCTAGCTAGCTTTTAACCAAAAAAACTGCCAAATACCAAACAAACGTCTAATGTTAACATCAGTTGTTGTGTATCATAGTCCTACAGCCAATAAATTTACCCGAGGCATGTTTTATCCTACCCCATTTGAATGGTAATGTTAGCTACTGTAACTTACTGACCAGTTAACAAAACGTGTTAGGTTGTAAGCTACCTAACGTTAGCTTGTCTATGGATGAGATATATTTTATAAAGCCAATTAATTTTTTTTTACCCGGCATCTATCCCATGTAACTAACGTTTAAACTACTTTGATAAATGACCTTAAGTTGTTCAGTCCTCTCGATCGCTGCCGTAGGTTAATTCTGAGCTAGCTAACAGGCTCCACCAAAACCTGCCTAAAATGTGATTTTAGCGGTTCGCGCTTGCAATGGCAATTGCAAACAAGCTAGGGGAAGGAAGTAAAAAATTCTATTCCACACAATTTGCATTTGAAAACAAAACATAAAATGTCATATTGAATCCTAATAATACTGTTAATACATATGTAATACATTTTCAACAGGGCTGAAATTATTTTATGTTAGTGTTTTATATTATAATATAATAATAATAATAATGATAATAAGCATATTATGCAAGTGCAACTGTGTGATGTAATGGTATTGCCCATTACCAATTTCCTCTAACATCAGGTGCCAAATTAACCACATATGATAATCAGCTACACTTTCTGTTAGCCTGCCAGTCATCTACTGACATAATTGGTAAGACTTATGGGTTGGCCTTGTGTTATATGCCTAGTATTTGTGGCTTTGACTTTGAGAACACTTCTGGGACACATCAGTTGTGTACATGGTTGAAGCCCGAATTTTCACATTACCTGTGGGATAGATGGCTGTGCCACAGATTATAGAGTTTACAACAAATGTTTGGCCAGTGGTCACCCACCAAGACACTTTACCTTTCCATACGGGGATCCAACAAGGCTTGGGAAAGAAAATGATGACATCCCGATCTTTTTCAGCTATGTTAACGTCACTTTGGATGACGAGCAGGTGGCACCATCAGTGCAACATGCACTGGACAGACTCATGTCACTTGGGAGAGGCTCCCGTTGGTATTCTGACCCAGAATGCTGCAGCATTTGCTCTTAATATCCGTGAGAGATGTTACCTATATCGGGTAATGCACAAAACAATTCTTATTCTCTTTTAATATATACTCCATGTAAATGCACTTTTTAAGGTTAACTATAAAACCCTTACTGAAAGATATAACTTTTGCCCAAGAAGTAGATGGATAATGCATTTTCTTACCCATACACTTGTCTTTTGCTTTCAGGGGAATGTCAATAATGTTGTGGCAGATGTGCAACAGTACTAAGCCTCCCTTCTAGATTACCTAAGAGAACAGATCAAGATTGTTTTTGACACTCATGACAATGTAGTCATTGTGAGTGTACATCAGATGATATGCAGAATAATTCTGATTAAAATTGTTTTAACTAAAGAACAATAGAGCGACATTTGAGACATTGTCTTGATATAGAGAGAGCCAGCACAGATTTTGTCAAGAACAATCTAAAAACCACATATGGGATCAACAGAAGAAGCAGGTTAGTTGATTTTCCTGGCTTCAATCTTATTGAACAGACTCCATATGATATTATGCATATTATTCTGGAAGGGGTTGCCCCTATGGAGATCAAGTGTGTCCTAAAACATCTAATTTTAGTGGGCAGATAGAATTGGAAGCATTTAATTCAGCAATGTACTCTTTCCCTCACTTGCCTCTTGATTTAATAGACAGACCATGTCCCATCACTGTTTCTAAGTTAACTGCAAATGATAAGAAACTAAAACAGTCTTCAGGGCAAATGCTTATCCTTTTGAAAATACTACCATTTTTGCTGAATGATGTGAAAGAGAGTGTGTTTGTACAGTTCATTATTGAATTGAGATAACACAAATCCTGTTTGCACCAGTCCTCCACCTTCAAACAATTACAATGCTTAAAGTATTGATAGAGAAGCATTTGAAATCATTCAAACAACTTTTCCCAGAAAACAGTATTATACTCAAACATTATTTGTTACATCTTCCTTCACAAATTAAGTCTGTGGGTTACATGGTTAGGCATATGTGCATGAGTTTTGAATCAAAACATAGATTTTTTAAAAGCTGGGCTTCAAAAATGAATTTTAAAAACATTTGTAAAACATTAGTGCAGCACCATCAACGGTTTGAATGCTCTCACAATGTAAATGGAAGGCAGCACCCATTTTTTTCAAATGAGAAGGAACTTGGTCCAACATCACAGGTAGTAAACTTAAAATACATTCTGTCAAAACTTCAAGACTACTTTGGTACTAGTGACATAAAAACTGTGATATCACTCAAGTAGCTTTTTCTTAATGGAAACAAGTAAACATATCATAAGTCATTGATTATCAGCGGTGTAAATGACCAGCATCTACCAGTATTTGGACTGATCAAAGATATCTGGCTGGTAAACAATTCTTTCAATTGCTTTGATTGTCAACCCTATGACACTGTGGCTTTTAAAAAAGATTTGCTTGCATATGAAGTAGGGCTGGGCGATATGGCCAAAAATTTTTATCACGATAAAAATTTTTATATCAGTCGATATCGATAATTATCACGATAAATGTCAAATCATTATTTCTTTCAAGTTTAAAGGCAGATTTTTTCTCCTGAGTGAAAGTTGAAGAAACCACACAGTTAATTGGTAAATTAAACAACTTCAGAACAGCAGAAACATTAAACAAATCTTAGGTAGAGAGTATTCAAGTCTTTTTTATGTCAAAATATGCATGAGTAAAATTTACAAAATAAATATCAATAGAAAAATTAAATACTGCAGTCTGATAAAACACACTTAGAAGATGGCTCAGACAGACTGCAAAGTTTAAAGTGCTTTAAAGGATCATATCAGAAGTAGTGGCGAAGAATGGCACCGTTTGCAGGTGCCGCTCTACCATCTCCCTACACTCTGCATACAGCTGAGGAAGTGCAGTCAGTGCAAAATGTTTCCAACCAGGTAGCTCATATCTGGGGTCAAGGACTCTGATAAGCTTCTTCAATCTCTAATTTTCAACAGTGCTAATGGGAAGCATGTCTTTTGCAATGCAATATGCAACTGCATTTGTGATGTCTTCATGTCTTTTCAGTTTTTTGTCGTAAGGCACGGTGCTCAAAAATGATGCTACTATGGTTTGCTGCTGTGAATACTGGCCTGGTGCTTATAGATGGTCCCCTTCCACTAACAACACTAGTTTGTGACTGTAATTTTTTACTTTCTGCGTGTTCTAACGGGTGATGTTGTTTTAAATGGTGAAATAGGTTCGCGGTGTTTCCTGTCTTTGCTGGCACGGATCTGAGAATTTGCAGTGCATGCTGCTCTGTTTTATGTCTGATCGTAAAAAGCCAAAATATCTCCAGATTACCGAAGTTGAATGACCTTTTCTGTCGATGATGTCATCGTCCTTTGAGCTGGTTGTTGGCAGCACTACATTTGCTTCAGTGTCGCTCATTTCTCCACTCTAACTACAATCCTGTCAGCCACCACTGTGTGGGTAAACAACACCACATTAGCTGCCCGGTCTGCAACACGCACGCGCACTTGCGCAGTATTTTCATGTGTAAAGCATAAACATATATATCGAACATTTATCGAACTTTTGTTAAAATTATATAGAGGAAAATTATATTGCGATAATTATCGTTATCGAATTTTCGCCCAGCATTAATATGAAGTAGACATTCCTACTCTTGCACAAGACACAGAGGTGGTTGATGCTGTGAAGCTAATTGATTTTACAGCTTACCATGCACCTACTTTCAAAGACAACCAGTATGTTCCAATTAAGTACAATCTTAGGGACATTATAGAATTGACCTGTTAAGCTGGTGATACCTCAAAGTCTGTTAGTAAAACCTGTTAATGTTTGCATGTGTACTGTGGCATGGATTGTATGAAAATAGTGTGGTTTTACTTGTACATTTGTAGCATTGCACAAACCTTGTAGCAGGGATTCAGCCATTCTTGTATGCTTTTTGCCATTTTGTTTTATGCTTTTTTTATGTCAAATGCATAGACTGTGATTGAGATTGTGTTTGTTCATTGTGTGATGTACAAATTGTATGATAATGTAATAGTGTCAGGTTCAAAGAGGTACTGCCTGAGCACCAGCAGAGTTTTTCTTGTTCTTCATCAGCGAGTGACCGGTGTGCTGGCGTGTAGTCTTCTGTAAAGGCAATCATTTTCCGGTATACGAGAGGATCGTGTATGCAAGAGGAAAATAATCTTTTGTAGCCGCCTTGCA
Organism: Atractosteus spatula; assembly: GCF_055471065.1. Lineage (NCBI taxonomy): Eukaryota > Metazoa > Chordata > Actinopteri > Semionotiformes > Lepisosteidae > Atractosteus > Atractosteus spatula. Next base: position 27,847,608 of record NC_142712.1, read on the forward strand.
AATACTCTGGTTCTAAAGTTGAACACCATCCCCGAACGCATAGGGATCTTTAAGCACAGACCTGATTAGCGTTAGGTATGGTGGCTGCACATTCGCACATGTCACAGAATAGGGAGTGCAGTTGAAGGTGTGCACCACTGTCACAATATCTACTGTAAATGAGATGTAAGCTATTTGAAGCCTTACTGTTTTCTGTCTGAATTGTGACTTTCAATGTAAGTTTGGGACAATAAACGCATGTTAACCACAAGACTAAAGTTGGAGATTAGATCAGATTAGAAAGAGTAAACTTTGCCGAGGTCTGGTGGATCCCTTGAGCAGAAACAATTGTAAAGTTTACCTTAGTATACAGTACCTAGGTAAATTGTGGATTAATGATTGGCAAGGAGCAGTGCAGACACACAATATAATATCACATGAGGAGAAGGGAGGAAGGAAAAAGAAGCAGAAACAAGAAGAGGAGAAGCAGGAAGAAGAGAGAGAAGTTTGGAGGAGTTGGGACTTGAAACTTGTGCCAGGCGAGAGCCCCTACTTCATGATTATCCAAACAAAACCTGACAGAAGCTAAGCATTTGAACCTTGTTAGAGAGTCCATGCTTTTTTGTGTTTTTAAGGAACTTGGGTTTCCTGGGTAAAAGATAATTGAGTTAGAAATGTCTTTCCTGCTTAGGGTGACTTCTTAAGGATAAGGATATACAGTAGGCTCCCATTTATTTTGTGGCATATGGGGTGCAGAGACAGAGATTTAGGGGTGGTGCTGTGGCTCTCTGGCTAAGGATCTGCAGCTGGGGCTGGAAGGTACGTAACCCGTGGCCGGCAGAGGAATCCTACTCTGCTAGGCCCCAACTGCTCCAGGGGTGCTATATAAACCTGACCCTGCACTCTGACCCCAAGCTTCTTTCCCTGTCTGTGTCTCATGGAGAGCAAGTTGGGGTATGTGAAAAGACAAATTATTAATACAATAAATTGTATATGGCCAATAAAGTAATCTTATCTTTTCTTAACTGTAGGTTGCATTGTATTTAGTTAGAAGGCAGCTCATCTCTTATGTGGTTTCTATAGGCATACTGTAAGAGTTTAATGCTTAGTAGCAGTCTGGGGTTTTCTGGGTGACCAGAATGTTGGGCCTCTGAAATGCCTTGTTTATAAATACTGAACATAAAGTAACTTGTGTGTTGTATGTTGTGTGTAGTGTAGTTTGAGTCTTGTCATTGTAATAAATATTTGTTTAACCAAGTCTGCCTGGATTGTTACTCCTCTCAAAAAAGCTGTGCCAGAGAACAAAGAATTAATGTGCCTCCGATTATAACAACTTCTAGGGTATATTGCAATAAATCACTTACAAGTTGGGCGTTATGAATAATTTTACTTATTGACTAAACCTCTTGGCCAATTCCTGATTTTTACCAGTTTCGTAACCCCCCATTTGTAACTATATAAAGTAAATAAAAGCACCCAATTAAGTATAATTTACAGAGTTTATAAAAAGTACATAATTGAAACAGGATATCTCAAATAGTCATTTACAGTACTTTATGTTGATAAGTACAGAACAACAATAAATAGAGCAGGGATTTTTACTCATTCTGGTTTAATAAGATTATTTTTTTCTTCATTTGAAGTTTTCATCTAACAAACTATAATAAAGTGCAGTAGTAAATGAAGACTTGAAAGTTCTGTTTACTTAAAGTGATTCGAGAGTAAGATGAAATTGGGAAAGACTGAATCAGAGAAAAAGGTAATTCACAGGAAATCAAACGGAGAAATTTTAAGAGGAAAATTTACATTAACACAATATGATGGGGAGTACACTTGCTTGTGAAAAAGATTATGATCTGACCAAAATGAAGAAAAAAAACATCGATGAAGTAAGCAGAAGCACAAAAGATTGGTTTTAAACACCAATTCTATAAAAAATGAAAATAACTGAAGATTAATTTATTATTAAAAAACAATAAAATAACCATTAAATTGCCTTAATGCAATCTTTTTTGTTGTAGATTTTGTGTATGGCAATCCTTAGCAATGATTGGAGCTTCCAGTACAAATGAAGGATAAAATGGCAAAAGAGCTCACCCTGGATGAGGCTGAACTGCAGTGGTGAGGTCCAACTATATCAAGTTGCTAAATGGTTCCACAGTTTATGAAACTATTGAAACACATATTGAAGTCTTTTTATGCAGTGAGGAAGTAGTGTTAAAATAATGTCCTAGGTACAAAGCATCATTCTTTAGGTTACAGTTTTTAATGGATTGTGAGATATGTTTTTAATCATACCTGCCCAGCCCAGACATATTTGCAAAAGTTTTTTTTTTAATTGACTGAGTGAGAGCAGAGATCAGCTGGTGAAATGGCAGAAGGGGTTCAGGCTCTGTAGAAGGTATCTGCTACCTTCAGACAGGGGAATAGGGAAAGGAGATTCCAATGCTGGAGTCGCTTTGGTGCTCCTGGGAGAAGTCCGGGTTCAGGTGGTCTGGTTCCTGGTCAGGATTTGTGTTTCTGGTTTGAGGCTAAGGATGGTCCTGGACTTGTACTGTACTACTCAGAAGTATCTCAATGTCATTGCACTGTCCCAGCAGCAGCTCGTGAATTATAAAGGGTGTTTAATCAGGGAAAAACAAGGGATGAACTGATAAATGACCTGAGTGTGTTCTAAGATTCCCAGACGAATGTGATTAATTTAATCACTCGTGTACATGTTACTGTGTCTCATTCCCAGATCTGTGTCTTTCTATAATTTTGTCCCAGGTTTCATTTAAAAGTTCTTCTGTACTAATGGTTGTGTCTTTGCTTTGAAATGAACTAATTACAGAACTATAAGGTAGGAACTGTGGAATGTATCCCAAAATCATATGAATCACTACTATTTGACACAGGGGGTGACCTATTAATGTGGTGTGTGATTTTGAATGTGATTGGCTACACCTAAGCTAATTCAGAATTGGTTTTACAGGGAAAGACTTATCCAGCCAAGCTATTTCATTGTTAATTTTAGTTATTTTTTCAAATATTTTCAAATATTTTTCACTTGGAAGTTATTTGGGTAGGGTGTGTAGGTAAATGATAATAATTTTAATGCATTTTAATTCCAGGCTACCAGGCAACAGAGGTGACAATTATAAAAGGGAGAGTTCACTTTGTATAGACACTGTATGCATTCAGCACATTTTAGTTTTTATTTTTTCTTTGCTGTTTTTGCTATAATTTAACTTTTTTCTCTAATAAAAGTGTAGGGTTTGAACATTGAAGTTTTGATTAATAATATGCACTTAAAAATGTATATACATCATTTGTAATTCAACAAAATGAGACATCATTGGAAGAGGGTTAATACTTCTGCAAGGTACTGTACATATGTATGTTAACATTCTCATCTGTAGAATATTGCTCTTGGCAGTCAAAGTTTCTAAAACAATTTGTACAGGCATGCTCAAAGCTTTAAATCTGGAAATGTATGTATGAGTAAGACTTCCTGTCACAGAGCTATGTATGAGGCACACAAAGTAAATTGAATCATTGCCAGCAGTAACATTACCTCAAAATCTTACATCTCCAGATATAGGAAGCTAAGCTTGGACAGCACTGAAATAGAGACCTCTAAGGCAGTGCTCCCAATCCTGATCCCAGGTGGTACCACCTTTTAACAGCTGAAGTCAAATTTGAACACATGCTTGGCCTGCGTAATTGCTCTCCCATTTTCCCGCATAGTTCATCTGATCGATTAGCTCATTAATCCTGCCGATTATATGCTGTCAGGGGTTGCTGGTAAATGACTCTCCTCCTAGCTGTAAAGTGTTAAGATCACTGGGGTGAAAAGAGCTACAGTATACATAATAATAAAAAAATATTTTTGGATTTATTAATACACCTGTTTTACCATAGTTCATAGTTTCGTCCTTCTCATTGTCTGAGTATGGGCCACACACATTTTTCCCAATACCAATCTGAATTCAATAGATTTGAAAATTCTAGCTGAACTTTGCCTGAAATTGTATGTTGACTATTAGAAACAAATGTCTGTGTGTGTTAAAAACAGTTCCTATATGCATGTATAATAAAACAATAGTGTTTTTTTTTACTTTACAGTACAAGCTGGGGGGCTAGCATTGCAAGGACTTTGCTCACTGCCTTTGCACAAAATCCAGCCTCTCCAGATCTGAATGAGAGTGGCTCGAAAACGGTTGATCCGGAAAGCATACACCAGTGGGTTAACAGCAGAATTTACATGCGACATGAATATACCAATGTACATGGCTTCCTTGGGCACGTGACATTTTGGACAGAAGTAACTAACACAGTTCATTATATGGAGGGGCAGCCAACACATGGCAAATAGGAAGACTATGAGGGCTAAGGATTTTGCCAGCTTCAGCTCCTTGTCATAGTATTTGCTGGAGTTGCTAGTGGCTTCGGCTCGCTTGTTCAGCTGTTTTCGAATCACGTAGAAGATTTCAGCATACAGTCCAATCATAATGGTCAAAGGTAGTACAACCCACCCAAAGAAGTTGAAGTATACCATGTAATCCATTCTCATGACAGCAGTGAACTGGCACACAATGTTCTCTGATGTTGAGTTTCTATCAGACTCCTGTAGCTTATCCCTGTTATGCCATCCAAACATTGGCACTAGACCAGTTAGTGTAGACACAAGCCAGCACATGCAGACAGCTACCCAGGCCCTCTGCTGAGTGACTATTATACTGTACCTGGGGAACAAAGTAAAAGACAATTAAAATTAGAAGCAGTCAAAAAGGATTTTCAAGTCAAAGTTAAATACTGAACTAAAAGTTAGAACAAAAAAGATGAGAATTAAGAGGCCATGTTGCCCATATATAATTAAATGCTAGACATTTATTGAAGGGAGCCTAGATATCACTTTCAACAATACAATTAATAGGTTCGTGTTTCACTGTTTATCTTTAAGAACATATATTATTTGATTTTGTTAGTATCCTTAAGGAACTAAATACTATCAGTCAAGCATAGCTGCAAGGCCAGGAATTTTAACTATTATTCATTCTTTGGATTGAATTCAAAGAGCACCAGTGATTCTGGAGAAGAACTGTCCTTTTTGAAACATAATGAACAAAATAATACAGAATATTCTAAATAAGGTCTTACCAATTACTTCAACTTCTTTTGGCTTGAATTCTGTACATTTTACAATGCATCATAACATTGCTTCACCCTTTCTATAACTTCACCATATTGTCTGGATGTGATCTTAGAGTTCTTAAAATCACTTAAATATTTTATTATAATATATTTTTCAGTTCCACTCACTTTATGTTCATAATGTATTTTTTACATTACATTATTTATTAATGTATTCTTACTACCTGTATGTAATTGCAATTGTTTACCCTAAATTTAAATGCATAAAGAATAGAATGATAGAGATAAACTAGAATATTTAGAAAACACTAGCATTTCAAGAGGCAGTACATATGGATTTAGAAAGTGAAGATCCTGATTCATCAACTTGCTAGAGTTTATCAACCAAGATATATTTTTCTTGGAAAGCATTTAATAAGGACCCTCATAAGAGGTTGATTTTGAAATTGAAAGCCATCAGAATCTAGGGTAATACATTATATGAATAAAGAGCAAATTAATAAAAAGGAACCTGTGAATCATCTTAATGGGCTCAACCTCTAATTGGGCAGTAGGAAGACGTGGTGTGCACAGGGATGCATTTTGGATCTGTTTCTAATTTAATATAACATGTAGCAAATGAAATTTAATATTTCTCATTGCAATGTCACATTGATAGTATCACATTAATACTCAGATTAAACCAGCTTGCTAGAAATATTCATAAATCAAGGACTGTAAAAGTAAAGCATAAAACATAATATATTTAAACTTCAAGGAAGCTTTTGATAGCAAGTAGATTCTTAAATTAAACACCACAGGATTCCAGTTTTATGCACATGAATCAGCAGCTTGGTAACAAACAGAAAACAGGTCTTCATGTTAAAGGGCATAAAAGAGTACTGGAAGGATCTCTTTTGGGCCTGTAGCTCTTTCTGTAGCAATGAAGTATGTTCTGATATATTTAAAAAACTATTTAAGTATGCAGTTGATAGAAAAATAGAGGAAAAAATAAAGGGAAATACAAAGATACTTAAAAAGTATCATAGCAGAAATATGGCAAAATAATTCTAACGTTATGAGAGGTAAATTAATTTTTAATTATTTTGTTTAGGATAGCTTAGCTATTGATCTACTAAAGAAGCAGAATGGACTCATCTTATTTGCAACCTGTATAATTCATGGCACAGGTACCAGGTCAAGAACATAAAAATATAAGAATATAAGAAAGATTACAAACAAGACAAGGCTATTCAGCTCATATAGCAAGTTTGGTATTTAGTAATTAATTGGCAGGGTTCTTTCTATTAGCTTTAACAACATAAAAGTAAAAAGGATATTTCATATTCCCAGCAGCATTTGAATAATGAATTATCTCCTGTTTTTGGTTTTAAATGCATTTCTATAGGTTTCCACTTGTATCCTCTTGTTTCCACTTGTTTTACTGTTCATTTCAATACGTTTGCCGAGTTAGCTTTGTGAATGCCTTTGAGGATTTTGAATACTCATATTAAGCCCCTTCTTAATCTTTTCTGTTCAAAAACAAGAATTCAGTTCCTGTTAGTATCTGAGTACTCTTCTCCGGAACTCCATTTCTGTGAGCCTCTGAAGCTGATTATGGACTGTGTGTGTGATTATGTACTGTATATAGCAGGGTGACATAATAATTTACAAATATTAAAAGGACGCAGAGGAAGATTGATTCTGGTAGTTATACTTATATAAGTTTAATTAAATATTTAATTTAAAGAATTATGTTTTATTTTAGATTTAAACTTCTATTTATACAGTATATGAATAAAATTAATACAAAATCACTTTGTACATTTCTGCAGTTATGCTGTTATGCATATGGTATAATAACAGTGATAAATATTATGGTGTAACAATACATTATATACAAGTAAATGTAAAGCTTCATCACAGCCCAGATTCTTGCAAAGTTCTTCTATTGATAGCTGCAGAAGTGATCAATTTATTTTTAACAGTATATATTGAATAGCAATCACTTGATTAAAACAGTATTGAAATAATAACCAGGACAGATTGTCCCAGTTTTGGTCCTGAAGTACACTACACCCATGTTTTGTAGTTTTCATCGCAACTGAGTACTTAATCAATTAAGCTTATCACCACCAAAAAATGACCCAATTGATTGATTTTTATTTTATACTGTACTTCTGGGACAAAGTTTCCCAAATGACTTTTGTTATGTATGGAAGCATAATTCTGCCAACGAAAAAAAAAATCAAGTGTTATCTTGTAATTACGAGAATATTATCTTGTTATTACGAAATAGCAATGATCATTTTGAGTGTATGAATAACCTATTGCATTGTGCAAGTTGAAACTGTGGTTTAGTGTTTGTGACAATCTGCAGAGCTGCCAAACTGTAAAATAATGAAATGTTACAATTTGTACTTAATGTAAACATAATCATAACCAAAAGGACACTCACATGTATCATTATACAAAAACAAGTGTGCCGTGCAAATAATTTAAAATAATTCCTCTGTTTAAAACTGAAAGTCAACTAATGATAATTCTAGATAATTATTGTATGACGATTGTGCTACCTCATGATAATCAAATAAAGTACATGAGAATGTACTCATAATTACAAGATAATTTTCTCATAATTACAAGATAGCACATGAAATATTTTTTCTTTGATGGTAGCAATGCACTTCCATAATTATACTGTATATGCCTTATGCAAAAAAGGACATATTTCAAATTAGTTGACAGCTTTTTATTGAGCCAAATTATCATAGTTCAGTTGGTATGAAAACCAGAAGACACAAGGGTACTCCAGGGCCAGGACTGGGAAACACTGGTCTTTAATTGTATTACTTTAATACAGATTCAATCAAGTGATTAAGCATTGTAGATTGTGCTAAAATGTTAGAATTATGAGAAGCCAGCGAATTTCAAACATAAACTACATTCCAGATGCTATGTTATAATGTACATCATCAATGATCTGCACATTTGGTAAATAATACCATTTCAGTATTTATTTTCACTCTAGTTTACTGAAGTAACCTAGGAAGAACAGCAATCTTTATACTGATCTATATAGATTTGCCTATGAATTTTAGTGTAGGTGTACTGAGGACTGAAAATAGGAGATGTGTTCTCAGGAAAAGTAGTATGTGTGTTTGGAACTGACTAAATATGTTAAATATGTTATGGAGGTAAATTCACAGAGATCCTCTGAAAACAACATAAATACATATTTTAAATGTTTTAAGCATATTTTAAAAAATATTCAATTTTTAAAAGAAACAATACATGAAAACATTTAAGTTTGACTTCTGATTTTATGAAGACATTTCTAAAAGCATTAACAGATTTAATTTTTATCTTTAACATTAAAAATAGTGTTTGCCATGTCAGGAAGTGCGAGTCAAAAGCAGATTCACTAAAGCAATTACAGAAATGTATTAAACTTCATAAATCAATTTTCCATTACCACTTAATCCAATACAGATTTACAATGTAATGTACTATACATATATTTGAGATTTTGTGAAAAAGTTTGGTTTTACATTTCTTGAAATGAATAGGCTTTTACTGTTCCAATGTCTTTCAATTAGCTAACACAAAGAATATAACAGGCATGAAGATGGTTGTGCCAAAAATGCAACATAAACCACTTTTTCTAAGTGACTTCTGAAAGGAGACAGGAGCATTTTAATTTTCTTAAGAGCTTTTGCTGTCAAGTGCATTGATTTACTTTAAACTAGGAAGAAATATGTGGTTTGCTAGCTGCAAGACAAATCGAAGTGATAGGCTTAGTAATTATACCATACCAGTAGTATTTACAGAACTACATGTCTACATATGTTAACCTACTTTATTATATTATTCTTATTATTATCATCATCATTTCGTTGTAAAATAACTGGAATTTCTTGTTTGTTCATATATTTTCTAATATTTTTCTGTTAATTTTACATAATCATAAGTTGAAGAGTAATCATCTGTCTTTTTCCTTGCTAGGTAAAGAAGCGGAACACTATTAATCAAATGTTTCTCCAGAACATCATATGTTGCACAAAATGCTAACCAGAATAAAACACTTTTAATGAAACATCTTTATAGAATTAATATATATCTTGCCAAGGAAAACCATTTAACAAAATAAAGTGAATAACTAAATATTTATAACCATGGAAAATAAATAGTGAGATCAGCTGCACAGACATTTAGTTGTTGAGATCATCTTACCTTGTTGGAATTTTAACTCTCAAATATCTGTCAAAGGCTATAGCCAGGAGAGAAAGAATAGAGCTCTGGGTGATGATAAGCAACAAGCAGGCTAAAAACAAGCAGGTGTAGAACTGCGTTTTCATCCCCAGGCTTATAATGATGGCCAAAGGGATTACCAGGGCACCTACAGCAATATCAGCCAATGCTAGTGACACAATGAAGCAAAAAGTTGTGTCCCTCAGAGCCCGGTTTATTCTCACCACAATGACCACTAAAACATTACCCAGCACTGATGCCAATGCAATTGCCATCTCGATGGAAATGTATAAAACATCCATATGTTCCCTTACAGTGATTCCTGGCATGGTAGAAAGTCGACAGATTTTAACCACCACCTAAATCACTTCTAAAATCTCCCGGTCGTTTTCCTCTCCCACACTTAAGAAATGCAGTTTCCTTTACTTCATATCTTTTCTTACTCCTGCAGTTGACACCATTCAATTTCTCAAGTTGCACCCTTGTATGAATGTATTGCCTTTGATTCAGTACTGCTGAAGTCTCTAAATTCCCACTCAATGAAATGCTTGGATTATCTCTGAACATTGATGCATTGATATGAGAGAGAAATTTTAATCCATTTCTGTCCGTCGCATCCTCATGTGGAGTGTGGAGTTAGCTTATATAAGTTGGTTGCTTGCTCTCGCTCTCAGTTAGCTCCCAGTGAAGAAAAAAAAGTCTCCTATTTGAATAGGAGGAGCATACAGCTTACTGCAAATATCCAAAGAGCAATACATCTAGCTGTTTCTTAGGTTCAGAAAATGTTAAAACTTAAACAGGCTGTGCTGCTTTGATAAAGTAGCTGGAGCTGGATACTGCTTAGCATGTGCATCCTTTGAGAGGAATGTCTGCTACATCAGACTGATGTGTTCTTCTCAGAAATAAAATTGGCACAAAGATATCTTTTTTATGATGTAACATAATCAAATAGGTAGTTCATTTTCTGGCTTTATAAAGCTGTAAATTTTGATTATGGAAGTGTGGTCTTTGATTTTTCATGGTCAAAAAAAGGCATATTAGTAGATTTTGTTTGTTTTACTTGATTACACAAGCAGGGAATCTCTTGCTACTTATAGAACTTGCTACTTGCAGGAAATCAATATTATTGTTGATAAGGCTTTTGCACATGATGAAACTTCAGGTTGAAATGCCTGATCTTAATTTATATTCAGATACTAAGTGAGTAAAGACATGTCCAGGCTGTATGGCTGAGAATGGGTTCACATGAAGTTATCTTGTAAAATGTGCTTTATATTTAAATAACATTGTCAATTTAATAAGAATTACCTCTTAATTTTCTCTGGACTTCTACATTGAAAATCTTGGGATTTGTCCCTTTTGGAATATTTGAACTACCTATTTTTAGATTTCTTTAGCTCCAAGTTCAGCAACATCTGGCATCACATTCTCGCCACAACTCACATCATTCCCACACCTCATCCCTGCTTTTCAGACTTTTCTGGTTCCGTTCTCTCCAACTTCTCTCTTCTTGACTCTGCATCCCTCAGTAAACTAGTTTCACACATGAAATCCACCACCTCTATATTAGATACCGTTCCCACCACTTTATTTCAGTCCTGTTTCACTTCTCTCTGCCCCATTGTCCTCGATATAATAAATTAATCCTTGAGCACTGGTTTTGTACCAATGGTCCTCAAAACTGCTGCCATTTCCCCATGCCAAAAAAGCCTAACATGGCTCTGGACAATCCAAACAATTTTCACCTCATCTCCAACCTACCCTTTCATGCAAAAATTCTAGAACATGCAATTACATAACCACCTCATTGTAAATAACCTTTTCAAACCCCTCCAATCTGGTTTCCGTCAACTTCACACCACAGAAACTGTCAGTTACTAATGATCTTTTAATAGCTTCTGATTCTGGTTTTCTCTCTATCTTCGTTCTTCTTGATCTCAGTGCTGCTTTCAACACTGTTAATCATGACATCTTACTTTCTCATCTTGAGACAATGTTTGGAGTTTCTGAAACTGCTCTCAAATGATTTAAGTCTTACTTCACTTATCCCTGTCACTTTGTCTCTCTTGGTGGATTTAGGTCTGAAATCGGTTCGTTAAGCCGGGTGTTCCTCAGGGTTTGATACTGGGTCACCTACTTTTCAGCATTAACATGTTTCCACTTGGTCAGGTTTTAAGATCACATGGCCTCAACTATCATTTCTATGCTGGTGATACTCAAATATACATCCATACCAAACCTGACACTGATGTGGCTGTCTCTATTCTATCTAATTGCATCTCTGACATAAAAACATGGATGACTCAAAGTTTCCTTCATCTTAACTGTGACAATACAATACGAGTCATGCTTATTAGCACCCTCTATCAACTTTGTAAAGCCAATCCTGTAACCCTGTCTGTGGATGGTACTGTACTTGAGCTTCAGTCTAAATTGAAAAACATTGTGGTGATATTTGATTCAGGCTTACCATTCGACCCACATGTGCAGCATATTGTTAAAACACCTTTCTTTGACCTCAGAAACATCGTTAGACTACGCCCTTTGTTATCATGAACTGTTGCTGAAAAGCTGACCAACACATTTGTCTTCTCCCGAATTGACTACTGTAATGCTCTACTTGCTGGGGTATCTAAATCCACATTTAACAAACTCCAGTATGTCCAATACTCGGCACCCAGAATCCTGACCAGGTCTAGTGCAAGTGATCACATTACTCTTATCCTGGAGTCCTTGCAATGGTTTTCTGTCAAGTTTCGTGTTGACTTCAAAATCCTAATACTCATATATAAGGCTCTGCATGGCTTCGCACCTCAGTACCTGCATGATCTATTATCGCCCTACTCCCCATCTCGCAACCCTTGCTCCTCTAAGTGCAGTCTCCTAATTGTCTTCCAAGCCCTTCTACACTCTTTGGGTGACAGGGCATTCTCCTGTTATGCCCCTATGCTCTGGAACTCTCTCCCCAAGGATATCAGAGACTCACCTTTAAACTCCTTTAAATCCAGGCTCAAAACCTTCTTCTTTAGAAGAGCTTTTACTTAATAGAGTTTATATGACCAAAGTTCGGGAGGGATGACAACAACCACGCTCAATCGTTCCCAGCCGTCAGTAATCAGCAATCACTCCCTTCACCTTTCCTCCACCAAACACTAAAATACCAACACGATACCTCTCTCCCTCGCATGCACTTTGATCGCCTTTGGACCTGTAAATTTTCTGCTTCGACAAAGAACCTTTTGCAGCACAGAGGATTCCCCTACACTCCTTGACAAATCGTTCCTCCTGCTCTTCATTCCAGCGCCCTGTCGCCTCCATCCCCTGCCTTCCTACCAGCAGCACTCATCTCTGGCCAGCTCTCTCAAGATTCAACTCCTTGTTGAAGTTCACATTCTGCAATTATTGTCCCCACCTCACCTCGAATCCAGCTCTCCTTCCTCGGCGGTGAATTCTCCGAGTAGCCCCTGTCTCATACGTAAACGTTCCCACCGCAGTCGCACATATCCGCTCCTCCTTTCCCTGGATCGTCTCCCACGATTATAGACCTGATGCTGTGATCTGAAGGCTTGCCACAGTCCATTTTAAAGAAACGCTTCCAAATTTTCCAGTGCCCTCTGCTGATGTCACCCGCACAGCAACGGCAGTCTGATCCTGCAAACTCGCCATCAACGGTGCCCAAATCCAAGCCCACCCTGGGATAGCCATCCTCTTTGTATCTGTCGTCAGAAGCATTCAAATCCAGGGAGAGGCTCTCCAGCTCATTGTCTCCTGCCTTGCTGCCGCCCTTGGCCTCCATCTTACACAGCTTCTCCAGGGAGCCCTGCTCGTCATTCTCGACAGCCACTACCATTCCCTTCTCCAGGGCGAACACTGGGAGAATGCCGATTGGGCCTGCACTCTATACCCAGCCTCCCCTCTAAACTCTAGCACCGCCGTGCCGCGTCTCTGCCGTCTCCGCCATCTCTGCCGTCCCCGCCATCCCTGCAGGTCCTCGCATGCCTCGCAGGCCCTCGTACACCCACTCCTTGGATCCAATACTGCTCTCACTTCACATAATATCCACACATGTAAATTCCATGAGCTACAGTACTACAGCCAGAGTCTGGAGCTATCCAAAAAATGCCTAGCTGCCTGGAGGGGGGGCATCCATTGGGCTGGGACCCCCAGAGGTTTATTTTCTCCCAACTGGAGTTTTTGTTTTCCTCTCCACAGTGCCCACATGGATCTGTCATTAGACCATGAATGCTCGCTATCCAGTTCCAGAGTCCATAAGAGTCCCAGCAGTTAGTTCCTCACACTTAATTTATTGTCAGATAGCAAAGGTGTTACTTGCCATAAGGTCTACAAGCCTCCACATTTCCTTCGAGCCGGCCACTCCATCCGTCCAGGAAAACCCTAATCAAAGTTATAGCAGCTATGAAAGGCCAAGTCGCTACTGTCTACCTCCATCTCTCCTCCCGATCACTGTGCGAATCAAATGCAGGAGTCTCCAATTTCCATTGCTGCTTTTGGGGGACTCAGTCGCAAACATGGGCCCATATCCATCTAGATAACACCGGCACCACTAACCCAATCGAATAATAGCAGCAGTTTTCTTTCCCATGTACAAAGAGCCTAAATGGTTTCTCATCATTTAGACCCTGTGTTTATTTGAATTCCCTTCCATCAACACCTCAACGAGAACCTATAATAAGCAACTCGCCTACGCAAACAGAAGCTGACTTCCCTACAGTAAACCTATACAGAACGCAGACAGGCACTCCGACCGCCCTACTGCTGCAACAATCCATGCGTCACAAACCACACCTTCTTCAGGTTCCTCCAAATTCTGAATTGGTGGCTTGGGATCCTGCTTGGTTCTTTGGGGGTTCTGGCCTCCTCATCCTATGGCCAGGAGGTTGGCCCTCAGCCAAGTGGGTTAAGACAAATATCAGCTACAGATGCAGCCATTCAAAATGCGCGGGCGATACCGCATTATTTTCCGGTACGCTGTACGCAGTCTACCGCGAGTCTACCGGTAAATACCGCTAGCAAAATAATAGTATCCGGAATTTCTGCAAGGTGGAGCTAATAAAGCTCAACCTCTCATGTTTGAGCTGTAGCCATCAAAGTCTTTAACGAAGATATTACTAATAGTATTAATAATAAATGACCTTGTACAAGCTGTAAACTCAAAGTATTGCCCTGGTCCACATTCTTTTTTTCATTGACCGTCTTTGTAAAAGTGACATCACAGCATTTCGCAATCATGCATTTTTTTCCAATCATGCAAAGTACAGTAATTTTTGAGAATCGATTCACCATGCCTTTCACATGCTCATAAAAGAGATTGATTTAGGAACATAAACATATTACCGTATGCAAACTGTACTGTATACAGTATGTATATGTATATTTAATGTCTTTACTGTGCCCATTTAAGTATTGAATATTTATATGGAATTTTACCACTGAAGGGAAATCTTAGTGCCTGAGCATAAAAAGAATAGGAGCATACTGCAACGCGTGTGAAGGCCATAAACGATATTAATTTTGGAACATAAACATACAGTATATGGCTGGTCTCGGTACTTTAAAGAAAACATACACGAAACATGGTTTCATTATGACCAGAATCGGTCTTGAGATATTTTTAACTTGATTTACAGTATTTGAGAGGTATGTCTTGACACCGATACTACGTAAATACTGCTCACGTACTGTATATGTTTCTAGGTTTATATTATGCATTTCATACGGTCAAATTACTTTTGAGCAACTGATAAGAAGCGCGAAACGGTATGCCCAGGGCGTTTTAGTTTCGTTTTGTGCGGGGACTGCTTTAACTATATCGCCGTGGATTGATTAGAGATATCAAGTACATACAAGTCATTTTTTAAATGTTGTAGTTCGTCTTGTAAAAATGTTACGAGAACATCATCTGTCAACAATTACACAGGTTCTGTTTCCATATTGCGTATTTTGGTTACGTAATATTATTTTCTAATTTCACGTTGTGAATATATGATTTGGGCAAACAGAGCCGCAAAGAAGTACATTATGGGTTGTTGTTTTTTTTTGCAGTTTTATCTAGAACAAGCGATGCTTAAACCTTTGTCTGATTCTTGTGAAACTATCCACACGACAGTTACCTACAGTAGGAGTTGACTTCAGTGATGTCACTGATGAGATGTTTCTAAAAATCCATCCTCTGTAAAACGTCTTCTCTAGTTGTCCTGCATATGTATTCGCTAATGAAGCTGTGTGTTCTGAGCCTGGTTCTCTACATTTCTGTATGAACCAGCTTAGAGGGCTAAAGACAGCTTGTGTTTAAATTGAGTGTAAGGTAATTTATGCTTCTAAAGTCATGGTCAGCATTTATTATTGTACTGTGCTGTAAACTTGTTCTGTGCCTAATTACATTATTTTATAGCTTTATCAAATCTGTACATTGTCTGTCGATAATGTTTCTGTAGTGCTTTTTCAGCACTCTGCATGTGACTGCGCCGGTGGCGCTGTGTGTTAGTTTCCTGACTCCCATGTCACATGGTCTGTGATCAAATCCCATGGAACTATGACTTTATTTTTTAACAAACATTTCTTTGAAAAAATGAAACGTTTCCCTTGGTCAGAGATTAAATAAAACCTCACTCGCACCAAACAAATTTATATTTCTAAATATCACAACATGATCGGATTTAAGTCTTTTTAATAACAATGAATAGTCACCTATGCGTTACAAAATAAACATTTATATTGATTTGAATTGCATTTTGATTTAAATCGTAAACGCGTGTTTAAATATATGTGTTTAAAGGCGATATACTGTATAAAAGCGTTGATTCTTATGGAATGTGTTCCGCCGGGGATTCAAAAAATTTATTTTTTTTAATCGCGTATCTAAGGAAAATAGCAGTATAACTTTGTTCATGCACATCATTATACAGTATCTCATTTTGTATTTCTATAAAAAAAAATAGTTTGCCCAGCCACTATTGTTGTTATTGTTTTTATCCTGTAAAGTGCTTTGAGGAGCACAGCTTTTTCACCACTTAGATTACTTTTTGACACCATCCTTACACAAAGCAGAAACTGATTGAATTTTCCGATGACATACTGTACAAGTGCAAAGATTACAGATTTTAATCGTCTTTTTTTCTGAACCAGGGAAAATCTGATCATGTTTCTCTATAACAATAATAAAAAACTTTATTTTACATATCACCTTTAAAAGTGGCATCTCAAAACAATACAGTAGATGTAAACCACAGATTACAAAGTAAATACCCAGACAAACGCAAACGCGTTTTTAATAAAATGCTTTCATTCATTCAACAGAGAGAGAGCGTAAAACCTGGGCGTAACAGCTGTTCCTTTTTCTGATCACTCGCTCTCTGAGATACATGAGAATCCAGGCCTTTTTATCAACGCTTTCTTTTCCGTATACCAGATATTATGGAACCACTTAAGAAGGGTGTCAGCCAGTCAGATTCCAGGAATCGGTACTTTAAAGGAAAAATACACACCGGTATTCCAAATCCAGCAATCGCTATGAGTTTTCTTTTAAAAAATAAACATTTATTTGAAAAACTAAATTAGCAAATATTATGGACACTACAGTATATTGACATTTTTATATTTCTAAATATCACAACATGTTCGTATTGTATGTACACAGCGGTACCGCAGGTTGTAGGGTGTAAATCCACATGAGCCCGAAAGCCCTTCATTAGTATTGTGCATTCGCCTGGCGCTGCACGGTTTTCATCTCTCTCTGCGGGAGTGCTGGCTGTGCCGAAGTAAACCGGTTTCACAGGTATTTTCAAAGTACAATAGGGTGAGTCTTCCAGCGAAAGACACTCCACCTTCCCCCACGGACACATGTTTTCTTAGAAAAACAGATCCACAGCGCAAAGCTGTGTCAGTCTTCTGTGTAAAAAAAATCGGTTTGAACTCCATGGGGGCTGTTTTTAATAAGCTGCTGAGTAAAGAATAGGAATTTTCCTGCTGTCAGCAGTATCGTGTATATAGTTTTATGTACAGGCTGTGAAAAGTTTCACAAGTAGAGGTCTTTAAAATTAGGATGGGCAATCGATTATTTTAATTCTTAAAAAATAAATCAAAAACGAGATATAATGATGTGCTCCTACTTAGACATTGCACGACTTTAAAAGCTATAAAAACAGGTTTCGATAGTTAATAACCACTTTTTATGTGCAAAAAATGGGTGATTTTTCTTCCTTGTGATCAGCTTAGAATCTCTGTCTACGCTGTAAGGTTTTTACTTCTTAATTAAACATTTAAAATACACGAATTTCATAAAAACAACACATTTCGAATAAAAAAATCACATTCTGTTGTCTTCCTGGTATGTAGAACAGGTCAGCTGGTCTTTTTTCCCCAATCAGAGGCTCTGAAAACAGTGTGCTGCCCACTGTGCTGTGTCAGAGGGGAAGGTAGCACTGGGAAGGAGGAAGCGCAGAGCTCAGTAATGCACAATGGCTGTAAAGCACCAATTGCGTTCATAACTTAGTGTTTACAATTAAACAACGTACATAATTTTCTTTGACTTTTAAGTCCCTTAATTATCATTAAGCACAGGTTTCTTTTTTGATACCATCGTTAGACAAAGCAGGAACTTCTTGTACTTTTTTAGACATGCAATACACCCTCGTGATCATCTTAGAATCATTGAGTAAGCTGCAAGTTTTTTTTTATACATAGCATTCAGAAATACAATCGAAAATAGTTTTGTGGTGTATGCATAGATTAAACTTTTCTAAAATGTATAACAAAATTAAAGATGATTAAAATCTGTAATCTGTAATCTTTCCACGTGTAATGTCATTAGAAAGTACAATAAGTTCCTGCTTTGTCTCTTTTTATTCTCATTGTGTTTATCTGGTGTATTTTTTATTGTTTATTGTGTATTTTTTATTGTTTATTTTAATTGTTGCTGTTGCTGTTGTCGTTCTGTAAAGCACTTTGAGAAGCCACCTTTAAAGGTGTTATTTAAAATAAGCTTAACTTAAAATAAATAATAAGTTTATTATTATTACTATGTTAAATTATCATAGACATCCTGCTCTTCATTGAGAAAGCACCATTATTATAAAATATATATCTGTGTTAGTTTTTAATCCTTAACATATTTTTATCTTGTTTCTAATAAATCAAATAAAGGGGCTTAAATTAAGTCTGTTTTTTAACTCTAGTCTTTTAATGTATTTCTTTCATATTGAAGATAAGAGACAGAAAACTGAGAAACACACTTTCTAAGGTTCTTTGACAAAAAACATAGAAATGACAAAAATGTGATATCCAGAATTTTGAAAAACAACTTACAGATAATATATGTTTGATTAACAGGTTCAGTATACTTTTGGCAGTTACTTGTACTCCAAATAAATGTACTTAATTTGGAGCTGTTTAATCTGTATTCCTGTGTTTCCCAATTGGGTGATGTAATTTGTGTTGTACCACAGGCATCTTTATTAAGACCACTGTTTTTCATAATTTACATCTACAATATGCATTTTCGAAGATGTAATGTACACAAGTGCAAAAGGCAGGCAGCAAAATATAAACTATAAACATAGGATGGAAAACACTGAACTTGAAGATGCTGTTTATGGAAAAAAATAATTACAGTATAATCATTAAAAATAATCATTTCTGGACAATGTTTGGAAATATTATTAAATCAAAAGGCTGCTAACAGAAGTGAAGGCTATAAAGCACTTTAACAACTATAATTAAGGACATACATTACTGTTTGAATTGACCTGCATCTTTTGCCTAACTTGGAACTAAAGGGATAGTTGTCTACTGTATATGGACTAAGGCCCTGCTGGAGTACAACTTAACTATCTAACATACAATGCTGATGTGCTGTTTCAGATGCCCTGTGAAATGGCCCTTTTGATTAAACACAGCAGCATGAGGGTGCTGTGGATGAAAAAGAATTCTCTGAGGCAGCCACCTTGCATTTGCTCAGTCTATATTTTTAAAACAGTGGAGATGGGATCTGGCCGCCAGTTTCAGGCACCTTAAGCACTTATGGAACATCTGTGTGAAGATGTCCTGTTATCCTTCCTACTATGCCAGGTGTACTATTTTAAGAAAAGATCAACTGCTAGATAGAGGAGATCCAATGCTTACCAGGTTTAGAAGACTAAGGTTTAGACCTCTGATCATTCAAGAGATCTGTCCATGATTGGGCATGTGAATCCACTGACACCCAGCATCTGGCTGCCTAATGATCTATTGTTCTGAAGGATAGCCAGGGCTGCCCAATTAAAATCTTCAAGTACCAGGTGCGAGTAGTATAACAGTCATCCATCCAGGCCATGTGTAAAATAGAGGTGCACTACTTTGTCTCAGGTTTTGCATTTGCTTCCTACCGGAAAACACCCCTTACATCATTTTACCCCCAAAAAAGGTCTATGAATATGAACACTCTACAATGTTAATAATGTGGCTCAGAGGGCCTGCACACATATAGTAAAAACTCGAGATGACTTGAATAAGTATCTGAAAGGAGTCTTTACAGCAGCAAAATATCATTTGGAGTATACAACCCAGGGCAGGCAGGAGGGAACAGTCTCCATTAATATTCTTTTTGAGCAAGCACCATCCTCTGCATACCCACCCTCAGTTGACAGCCGGAGCTTACAAATCCTTGCTTTTATCAACAAGAACCAGATGTTTTTTCACAGTTGTTTCCTGGAGGCTCTGTTCAGGTCACGCAAGCCCTAGCAACAGCCTTCATTCAGAATTGATATTGTATGTATACGTAGCATCATCCTAGCTATGACTTTCCATGTAATCTTGTGGAATCTGTAGCCAAAGAGGCATCACTGCCATCCAAATGATGCGCCTCCTCCTGATGGGGACTACAGGAAGAGTGATTTCATTGACCTGAAGACATGCTCCTCCCCTGCTGGCATCTTTTGGACATTGGCCAATAACAGGGCATCTTTCTATCCTTACTTAGAAGGTTCTGGCCAGGATAGCAACATCCGACTGTTGTTGCCGCCCTTCTCATCTTGATATTTTATGCAGGGGTTCTTCTCCCTCACCTTTGCTACAGGTTGCTGCTTCTCCTCTATATCTTGGAACTCTCAGGACACAAGGAAAATGTTCTCCCTCAATATTGACTGAATAACGTGAGTTACCTGTGCAGCTTTTGAACTTCCGACTGGACATCATTTCAATTGCCTCTGTGCCTCCATCATCCAGGACCTCAACACCAATGACTCTTGCTTCTCATTTCTCTGAAGGTTAATCAACAAGCATTCAATAGCAGCAAGGCAGCTTCTTTACTGTTTACTCTTTGCTTGTAAGATATGACTCCTCTGCCTCCCTCAGCAGTATAATGTATAATATAAATTGTCCAGAAGTCTCATGCATCACCCCCTGCCACTGCTTCAGTGGCACTTGGGAACATCTGGATTGCGGTCCTAGATGTCAGAGGTCATTGTTACTCATCTTTCACCTTGACCAACCAATCAGAAACCTGCAGGGCGTGGTAACCCCACATGGGTCTGAAATGTCTGCTAAACGTTCTACCAATCACCACTTGTCTTGGTCCTGGTTTAAAAGACACTGCACAGCTCAGAAACTTTGCTTCTCCAGCCAATTTTCACACCCTCAGAGACAATCACATGATGGCCAGTGCTGTCTGTATAGGGACTAGAACCTTGTTTCAGCAAAGTGTCGGCCCAGGGAATGCCCTATGTAAATTGTTAACCAACGCCAACGTGGATGCTTCGCTTCATCACTGGAGTATACGTTTGGACTCTTGTCGACAGCCTGAATAAGTTTTTATTCAGCAATTTCCCCTAAAGGGTGTTTTGCTTGGACCCGCAGTCACCCTCTGTGTATAGAGACTTTCTACTAATCAGCTGGACTACTAGTAGGTCCCTGAGAGAGACACTCTCGGCGTGTCGCCACAGCAGAAATCTCATCTCCTAATTAGTCCGAATCTGAGCTGCACTGTGACGGTTTGGCCAGGAGCCAAAAGACACCGGGACAACACCTATTGAACGCTGCAGTGATTGGATGCAGCCGCTAGCTGGTTTTGGTGCCCGTGCCAGGAAATACAAATCCGTATCTGGATAAGTAAACACAATGTTCTACATTACATCTCGAGAATTTATTTGTTACCTCAACACAAGTTGATATCATTTCAATTCATATGAGTAATGTATTTACTTTTGAGTAGCTAATGTAGACTGATTAACAATAGTGTAGTGGCAAGGCTTATTAATAATACAGGTATTAAGTTTGCTGCTCCCTTGCCAGTCCCTCTCTCCCTCATCTCAGTGGTGCTGGACACAGAGAGACCATTCCATTTGGTTCAGATTTAAGGTGTTTTTCTATCTGATAGAGTTTCCTGATAAGGAACAATTCCCAAGGCTGAGATTCTCCAGCCACCCTAACAAATGATCATCTCTGGTGCCTTACTGTGGGAGATTCCAAGGGAGAGTCTCATCTCAAGGTTTACAACCTTAAAGTCAGAGTGCTATAGCGGCGAGGCTTATTAAAATACAGGAATTAAGTGTTGCTGTGCTTTCCCAATTGAGGCCCCATCTCTCTCTTCATCTCTGTGGTGCAGCCACAGAGAAGCTATTCATGCAGGCTGATTTAAAGATGTTTTCTTTTGATAAGGGACAGCTCCCAAATGGGGATGCACTTAGCTAAGCCTGGCTATCATGATCAATGGTCATCCATTGGCGCCTGAAAGTCTGCAAGATTCCAAGGGAGAGCCTCATCCAAGTGGTTTACAACCCCAAGGTCAGAGGGCATGGTTACTCATCATTAGCCAATCAGGAACTGGCAGGGCAGAGTAACCCACGTGGGTCTCTGATGCCCATGAAACTTTCAGCCAATGAACGAGCTGAAGTTCCTCCAGGTAAAATCAGGCAACACAGAGGGCCTGAAAAGAGGAGAATTCCAGGGGAAGAACAATTCCAGGGCAGGACGGCCCAGGAGCAGAACAGTTCCTAAGGGGAGGACATTCTTGCAGTGCGCCTCCTGACCATCCTGAGACTCAGGTCGGACAACCACGTAACGGCTAGTGTGTCCAAGTGCCAGAACTTTGCTTTGTTCTAAGAGTCGAGAGCGGAGGTTGCCACGAGTAACCAAAGGATCCACCTGAGGTTAGCACCAGCAGCAAGCCTCGTGAACAGGTCGGAACTGTGGACAGCTGAATCAGTATTCAGAACTAGTGCTTCATCAGGAACGAACCGGTCCTCTTCCTGACCTGCTGGGACCCACAGTCATCTTTTCTCCTGTGCACAACTTTTCTAGTTAAAGCCAACACTAACTAGCGGGTCTTCAGAGAGCAGCGCAGAGCATCGCAGGATCTCCACCACGTCGCAAGCCGCCGCACAGCACAGCCTGGCACGGAGCCAGAGAGTGCGGATTGGACAGCAACAAGCCTGCAACTGCTTCTTTGTGCCCGCATGAGATCTGAATCCCCAGAGATTGGATGATCATTCAACTTCACTGCATTACAGCTCGAGAATTCAATTGTTATCCCAACCAGATGATATCAATTTAATTCCTAAGAGTTATGTACTTGTTTCGAGTATCTAATGTAGAACTTATAACCAAGTTCATTTGCGAAACGGTCTAAATGAATGATATACCGTACGTATGTCCTCTTGGTATGTGTAACTCTTTGTAACTGAATGAATATATATCTTTGTGTTCTGATGACCCTCACAATAAGATCTGTTAGGTTTACATGCATATTCTATGTATTAATAAATGTATGCTCGTGTATTAGTACCTGTGTGTGTGCATTGTTTGAGTTATACCGCATGGTTGGATTCTAAGGCCATTAAAAGAATCATTTTGTGATTTACTGCCACAATTAATAATTGTCCCAGTAAATGCCCAAACCCCTACAGAACTGGTGCCTCGTGAGAGCACACTATAGTGCATTGTTACTCATCCTCCAGCTCAATCAGCCAATCAGGAAATGGTAGGGCAGGACAACTCCACTTGGGTCTCAAATGCCCGCGAAACATTCAACCAATGAACAACCGTAGTTCCTCCAGATAAAAGAGGCCCAGAAGATGCCCCTCCAGGACATTCTCAGACTCAGCTCTGACAATCACGTGACGGCCAGTGTGTCCGAGTGCCAGGACTTTACTTTCTTCTAAAAGTCAAGACCGGAGGTCGCCCACGCGTAACCAAAGGATCCACCCAAGGTTAACCCAGCAGCAAGCCTCGTGAACTGCCGATAACCCACCATGAATGCTTACCTGATCAATGAGTGAACTACGATTGGAAATATCGACAGCTGAATCTCAGTATTCAGGACTAGCGCTGCATCAGGAACGAACTGGTCTTCTTCCTGTCTAAAGAGTGTGACTTGCTTGGACCTGCAGTCACTTTTCATGTGCATAAACTGCTAGTTCAGCCAGGACTAACTAGTTGGTCTTCAGAGAGCCCACTGCCAGTGCGCTGCAGCAGGAATCTCTCCCTCCTTCTCCCACACCTCATGCCGCACCAGGACAGCCTGGCACTGAGCCACAGGACGCTGATTGCTGTTGCTTTGCTGTTTCTTTGTGTCCGCGGGAGATCTGAATCCACCTAAATTGGTTGAGTATTCAACATTCTGCATTACAGCTCAAGAATTTAATTGTTACCTCAACCCCAGTTGATATCAATTTAATTCTTATGGGTGATGTACTTGCTTTTGAGTATCTAGGGTAGAAGTTGTAATCAAAGCTCATTAACGAAACGGTATAAATGAATGGTATACTGAATGTATGTGTCTCTGGGTATTTGTAACTCTTCGTGATTGAATATATGCCTTTTGTATTCTGCTAACCCTCACTATAAGATCTGTTATGTTTATATGCACATTTCATGTATTAATAAATGTATTGTCATGTATTAGTTGTAATGGAAAGTTACTGAGAAAAGGTGTTTTATCCTAAAAATGTTGTTTACGGACAGAGCTGTGCTGCAGAAGCAGCTGGATACTTAGAACAAAGTGTGATAGCACCCAACTTATCAAGGGCACGGGATGTTTTAATAATGTTTATTTCTGCTGCTTGAAGAAGGGAGTATGAGAAACTATTTGAATAACTGCTCTTCTTTGCTTAAAGCGAAAACCTATAAGTAATGGAAACTTACTGCTTCGCCTGTCCTGAAGTGTTGCATCAGCTTAAAAAATATATAAAACAAGGGCTCTCCCTGGTTGCTTTTGAATCAGCTTTCACTTCTCTGCACAGACGGGTGATGGCTTTTTCCCATATTGCAATATGAATAAAGACCTTACTAAGTAATCGAGAATACTTTCTGTGGCTCCTTTATTCTAACCGTAAAAGTTTTTGCATCTCTTCGTGATTATATACCTTGCACTTTGATAACTCTCACAGTAAGATCTGCCATGTATGTATCTCGTTTATTGAATCCGTGTGTGCGTGCGTCGCTGACCAATTGATTTTCTAAAAGCCATAACGAACCACCCCATGATTGCTGCTACAATTAATAAATTGTCCCAGTAAATTCACAAAACCCCCACATTACCCACCTCCTTTATTTGATTTTGAGGTGAGTGCTTTCTCTCAGCCTGACAGCTGGCTGATCTGTGTCTCACAGGTGACCACATTGGACCCAAGGTTGTTGGGTTCTGTTGTTCTTTAGCCTGCAGAACCTCATTCATTTCCTCCAGCTCACAGGTTTAATTGATATATTCTCAGTTTTCCCAATTAAGTACAAGTGCCTCAGTCAACTAGCTTCTGAACCTCAGTTAATTGGCCCTGGCACATGTGGGCTTTTGAAACTGTAATTCCCTGGTTATGTAAGCAAGGTTGTATTTGTATGGTTCTCTTTGCAAAATAAGCATTTTATTACCCTGTGCTTCTTTGAATGTTCTGTAAATTCTAAATGAAGCCCTCAAAACAGTTGCCTCAAAACAAATTATAGCACTTCAGCAGCTGAACAGGACTTTACTATTAATAATATATAATTACCATTATTAATATTTATATGATATTCTAAGAATATTAACACTAACCTTACACAGAGCCTCCAGTATAGTAGATGAGTCCTCCCACCCCTCCCATAAACTCTTTGCCCTCCTACCATCTGGGAAAAGATATTGCAGTGTACGGGCTGGCTCCACTAGACTCTGCAACAGCTTCTTCCGACAGGCTCCTCAACACCCTGGAATCTACTTGCACCCTTTCCAATTCCAGAAACAGGATTTAAATCCCCCTTGTGTGTTGTGTATATTGTATTATGTATTTGCCTTGTAAGTTGCACTATCTGCACTTTGTGTATCCTGTATGCAATGTCTATATCAGTGTCCTGTCTGTCCTGTCTGTATTTGCACCGTGGACCAGGAGGAATGATATTTCTTGTATATGGCTGAAATGACAAATAAACATGAACTTGAATAAGGAACAATTATCTGATGTCTTAAAATTATAATAACAATTTTATGATAAATCTGGCAACATACTTAGTGTCGGACAAGAAAATAAAGCTGGGTCTAAAATATGGTTCTGTGAAGAATGATGAAACATTGTAGTGACAAGGCCTATTATTTCACTTAGAATTATGTGTTATTAAAATTTCTAATACTTTTGTGTGCCTTAAACATGTAGCCTGGTAAAGTCTGTGGATGGCACAGGAATGTAGCTAAAGAGCTCACCTCTTTGTGATCCCAGCTGCAGAACGACAAAGTGGCCTTTGCATGTGAGAAAGTAAGGTAGCTGAGTTTGTCTTTGTTACGCAGGAGTGTCAATAAACGAGCTGAACCCCAAGTGTAGCAAGTGTCCTAAATGGCAAACAAGTCTGTGAGGCACAGTCCAAAAAAGCAAAATCCAAGGGTTGAAAGGAGAGGTCAAAATCTGTGAAATCATTCAGGAAAAGCATGCAGTGAGAGAAAGAAAGCAAGCAGCAAACTGTATAGCCTGTGACTCAAAATACCAAGCAAGGAAGTGTGGGGATATGGAGCTTAAATAGTGAAAAAAGGGACATGATTGGATAATGAGGTAACGAGTGCAATTAATGTGGTCAGGTGTGGTGCATAACATTCTTTTGGATAATGGTCTTCCCAGGACAGTGACGATATAAACTCCCACTGGATATCCACTGCTGGTGTCTGGGTGTCTAGCAGAGAGCCATAGGTGCATGTGGACCTGATCTTAGAGTCACACAGCATGGTCAATCACCGAAAGTTAGATTTACCAATACACGAGCAGCAAGGTGGGTACCAAAACTGTATATGATGGCATTTCATTCAATCAGCAACCTATAAGAGCATACTATAAAACCATAAACTCAAGTCATTTTTCACCAGTTTAACACTGACTTGAAATTTATCTCCACATATACTGGTAAACTGACATTTACAACCAAGTGACTGCAAGCAGTCCAAGTCGGGACTTTAAGTTTTCTTCAAGACACCAAGCCGAGAGAGTGAATAAGTAAAGTATAGAATTCTGCCTGAGACATTCTTCCTGAAATAGAAGAAGTCTTCTGTTCACAAACCCAGCGTTATTGTCACGATGCGTAGTTTAGGACCCTGTGGAGGGTAGGAGTGAGAGAGAGTGCATGTTCTGTAACCGAAGTCCAAATTGTAAAGCAGTACTGTGGGGGGTACGATGGCACAATTGTAAAGGTGATATGGAGGGAGGGAGAGAGCCTTCTGCTTGGAAGACGAAGATCGGAGTACAGTGGGGGAATTGCAGTCGTCTTGAGAAATTGAAGCAACTGTGAGTCTGGGGGGGGATTGGCAACAACGAGCGAGGCAGCGAAATCCCCAAGCACTGAATTCGTTCTTAGGCCAGGAAATGCATGGATCATGCTTCTGTAACCAGGGATAATCAAGAACTAATGGGTGAGAAGGTGATTGGATTAGTAGGAATTTAATGACCTCCAGGTGGGTGGTGCCAAAGCGGAGAGTGAAGGGTATAGTCTTCCATTCAACCAGGCCAGGAGAAAAAGGGGAGCCATCTAGGGTGAGTAAATGAATGGGAGGGGAAACAGGCAAACGTGGAATGTTTCAGGAGGTGGAGAGTCCAGAATCTAAGAAGTTTTCCTCGGCGCAACAAATGCAGAAAGAGACTCCTGAGCCTTGTCCCAGGAAAGGATAGCAAAAAAAACCCATCTACTACAACACTATGAGCTTTGCGTTGATTTGGAACAGAAAATATCTTAGATCATAGATTTTCTGATTAAAGAACAGATAATTCATTTTTATTTATTTTTTCAGTTTTGTGTACATCTTGATTTTATAATTAAACAGCTACTTTAGGAAAAAATCCAAAATGCCAATTGAAATAATAAATTTCCATTTACATAGTAGCAGCGCTGTAATATTTGAAAGCTTCTAGCTCTGGCCTGGTACAGATGTGGCTAGTATAGGAGAATTGTCAAGTGCATTTTGACTGCTGTAAGTGCAACTGAGCAATCCTTGTAAGGCTTTGCTATGCTTTCCCCTTTTGGAGAGTTGGTTAATTCACTCTGGAATGTATAATCACATCCAAAGGGATCACCTTCTGTGCTCAAAAGACACATAAGACAGTAAAAATATTAATGATCTGAAATGTTGGAAAACTCTTGGATAGTCGAAACAATGATTGGCCAGAACATGATGCAATGCTTTTGTGGCCTGATAACTCCAGAAATATCAACATCACTGACCTGAAACCAAACATGTCCAGCTCTTGGTTCCCTTTTTTTGGACTTCCCTGAACTGGAGTTTCTTGAACAGCCAGACACAGTCAGATGCCTCAGTGCTGTGATTCCCTCTGGAATAAGCACAGCTCTGGACTTCAGTGGCGAATACCCATCCTCCACTTGTTTTCCCTGCACTACCCCTTCCTTTGCTTCAGCCTGCCAATCCTCCTGCCTACACCACTGGCAACTCTAACAGGCTGTCTCACACTACTCTCTCTAGGAGCCTGGCCACAGGAATCCACTCCTAGGTAGAAGAGATTGACACCCAGGCTGAGGTTGCTCCTAGCTTCTGGCCGGTGGACTTAAAGGACAGTTTGCCAGCCCGTCTTGCCCAAGATACCGTGAGCGGGCCATTTCCCATGGTCTGTCACACTTACACTCTTGAGTCTGTAACCTTCAGTGTTGCCCTTTTCCTGGGGGAGAATAACAGAATAACATAATAGAATGACGGAGCCAATAAAAAAACATCTGAGTAATATGATGCTTGATACTGAGTTCATTTCATTTAGTTGAGGGAAATGATGCAGGCAATTATTGCCCTGTCTGCTCCATTGGTTCCAGACATCCTCTCTTCCACCTCCGACTTGGAGACCACTCGTACAGAGCCTCAAGTCTGTGAAGCACTGGTGTGGGCATTGGTGCTCCAGACAGACGGACCCCATTGCACAAACAGTGCCCAGTTTATGGAAGCTTTGTGGTGGGCCATTGTTAAACCAGACAGGGAAACTGAGTGTATTATTTTACTGATGCACTCAAAACAGGGATCAGGACCTCCCCTCATGTGGACGACTTGTGAGTGGGAACACTGTCTGGAGAGGTGTAGAGGAAAACACAGAAAAAAAGCTCTCAAATGCTCCTTCCAGTGCCAACTCCTCTAAGCAAGGAGCCTAGGTCTGTTCAGTAACAGACTAATAATATGTAACATAATATATGCCAAACTGGTGAGCCTGTGCAGCTTGGCAGGACAGGGCTGCCCATTCCAGGACGAAAAAGCAAATGAGAAGGCCTCTGTGCCAACTGTGGTCAGGAAGATAACCAGATAATCTAAGATAAGATAACCAGCTGCTCTAATCTCCCATGAAAATTTCCCCAATCAGTAGATGGGGAGGAATGTGTTCTGTGTGTGGCGACCAAATCTTATCAACATGCTTATCATCTTGTGCTTCCAGCAAAGCTCTACTGGGGATCAGGACACTGGCAGGAAGAGGACTTCATAGACACCAGTGTGGCCGGCAACTTTATTGATATAGAAACTGCATTCCCTTTTCTTTTTTCCCTTCTCTCTCCTGTAACACCCTATGGTTCTCTCTCCCCATTGCTGAAGAAGTGCCCTGAGATCTGTACCTGGGCTTCAGCCAAGCATAATGCTGCAGTTTTTTTTTTTAAACAACAGCTGCAGTATAACATCATCTTTATGATTTCCCTCACGTTTTCCTTGAATCATGACTTTCCATTTCAAATAAAACAACAGAATGAGAGCAGTCTTTGTTTACTTTGAGCCTAGAGCTCAGTGCTAGAGCTAGAGTAGAACCATTGCAAAAGCATCTTACCAAATGCATAGAATATAAGACCATACTTACCAATACAATTGACACCTACAGTGCCCTCCAGATTTATTGGCACCCTTGGTAAAGATGAGCAAAAAAAATGTCTTTGTTGTTTATAAGCTTGATCTTATACTGAAAATAGGAGAGAAATCTAACCTTTCAGTGAGGTAAAGTTATTCAAAGAAAAAAAATCCTTATAAAAATATATATTTTTCTCAAAAACATAGGTGTCACAATTATTGGTAACCCTAGAAATTCCTATGAACAAAATCTAATTGACATATATTCCCATTCATATTTTACCTTTTTTAAGCACACCTGAGTCTTTACGAACTCTTAAGTGGTCATCGATGACTTCCTGTTTCACTGGGGTATAAATATGAGGTGACATGCAGGCTAAACACCCTTAGTCATCCATCAACATGGGGAAGAACAGAGAATACAAAAATGAAATGACAAAAGGTTTCATAGCCTTTTTTGCTATTTTTTACCAAGGGTGCCAATAATTCTGGCAGGCACTGTACCTATACATAATCATTCAAACGCTGGCATCTAATTGACTTTTTTCATTGTCTCTGACTGTAATCACAATGATGCCCACATCAACAGTGCAGAAAGGTTCACAAATGCTGAACCAACCACAGTCATATTCAATCATATACAGATGCAGCCATTCAAAATGGGTGGGGTATTTCGTGGTATACCCCGGTGGGCGTGTCGCAGTATCACGCAGTATCACGGGGTAAATCGCGTCATTTGATGTCATGCCGGAAAGTATCCGGCATCACCTTGTAAAACCGCCAGGAGGAGCCAATAAAGCTTAATCTCTCATGTACAGCATTTGAGTATTACAGCATGTTAATCATCAGTCAATAAAAAGTTGGTATATTTTATGAAAGCAAGATTGCTCAGTTGGACAAAAGTACACAACCTACCTTTATCAGAAATATTTATGCATCAAAGCCTTTACCGAAGATATTACTAATAGTATTAATAATGAATGACTTTGGACTGACTTGGAATGACTTTTATAATTTCTTTAGCACATTTGTACAAGCACTTGGAATCTGTCCAAGCCCTACTTTGTCAGGCATTTCCTTTTACTGCAATGGACATAAAAACTCCCTTGCTTTTAACAGAGCGTTTCATAATTTCTAACTACGAAAATTATTTAAACTGCGACACATCATTCAACCAGAGCTCGAAATATCACAAGGTCCTCTAGAGCACAGCAAAGACTGTATTAAAAGAATCGCGTATCTAAAGAAATTAATAAGATATAATTATATTCGTGTACTGCGACAGGGCTGTGTAGGGCTGTTTCACCTCTCTCTTCATGTGACTATTCAAAAGCCATTTAGCAAAGAGGGGATGAGAAGAGTGACAAACTAGTATACTTTAGATCTTTTTTCTGAACCAGGGAAAATCTGATCATGTTTCTCTATAACAATAATAAAAAACATTATTTTACATATCACCTTTAAAACTGGCATCTCAAAGCAATACAGTAGATGGAAAAACAGTTAAAAGGACCAAAGTAAATACCAGACAAACGCAAACGTGTTTTTAATAAAATGTTTTTATTCATTCAGCAGAGAGTGAGAGGGACATCCAGCAGAGAGAGAAACACACACCGGTTTTCATTGACAAAAAGTAATTGTTTTTTTACATTCCTCTTGTCTAACAGGAATGTTTTGTTTGTGGACAGACTGTTAGACTAGAGGAAAAGAGCGCCTCCTTCTACGAAGCATTTCGTTGATCCGATCACGAATTCTTTTCCAGTCGCACGAAGTAAGGGTTGAGAATCTCCGATTCACCATGCTACTAATGGTTTCCCGGAGATTGCAAGGCAAGGCACTTTTGCCTCTGGACCCATCGAAATTTACAGACGTGGTCCACCCCCAGTAAATTTCAAAAGTCACAAGATTTCGAAACACGGGGGTGGCGTAGCGGTCGGTTCTTGCTTTCCCGTCCAATGAAAGACAGGTTCCTTTTGCCGATGTCGGGAGACATTAGAGGCTTGCCACACCCGGACTGTTAAACCAACGCATTAGCTCCCATTGAGGAGCCGGGCGCAATAATTGTTTTGTCCCTTGATTTACTGATCTGCATTAATTACAGAAATCGAGTTCCTGCTCTTTGCAGATGACCTGGTCCTGCTGTCGCCCACAGAACAGAGGCTGCGGCAGAACCTGGCACTGCTGGAGCAGCACTGTCAGACCTGGGCGCTGACAGTCAATCTGGACAAGACCAGAGTTATGGTTTTCCAGGAAAAAAGCCAGACCTCAGGGAAACAGGTACAAATTCACACTTAACAACAACACATTAACACCTAACAACGGGAGCAGGGCCGAATTAGGCCAGTACCCACTATTGTTAAACATACAGAAAAGAATATTAAAGTATTGGCTTTAGTATTAGCCATACAGAACATTAAAGTGCCTCTTTCCATTCAGCGGGTGTCTGAGCCGCTGTGTCCTATCTTCTGACAGTCGCTGTTGTGAATGTCTGTAGAGTGTATCTTATTTTTAGTACTATATTTTTATATTATATTCCCTATTAATCAAACTCTAAGAGTATGTATCGGCTTGTCCCCCCCTCCCGCCCCTCTCTGTGTACAGTAGAGCCTCCTGTCCAGCCAGCACATGTCCACAGACATTCACAACAGCGACATATCATAAAACATTTGCACATATAGTTAAATTATTAGTTGTTTTACAGGAAGTTAAAAAAAACACTTCAATTACTTATCCAGTCTCTCGAAATAAAGTTATTTTTCAAGCAATGCAACAAACGTCGGGCAATGTGTTTGTTTTTTAATCCAACATTGACAGCCACATCTTAAATCTCAGTCAGCTCTTTTTTCTCTATTTGAATTGTGGCAATTCAAACAACCTGGGATAACAAGTGGTCTCAAAGTCACCGAGCTCACAGAGCTTCAACAACAGATGACAATTCCCTTAGTCCTTCCTTAGTCTTCCTGAAATTGTTGGATTATGAGTGAATAAAAGCATCTTATTAAAAACACGTTTGCGTTTGTTTGGGAGCTATATTATGTATTTTTTATATGTAAGATATAATGATGTGTTCCCGCTTACACATCGCACGACTTTAAAAGCTAGAAAAACAGGTTTCGATTCACATTATCTGGCGAGCCTTGTTTTGTCAAAGGACAGCACAAAAAAAGCACAAAAAAAACAAACAAGGAGGGCAAGCGAGAGAGAGAGTTTTTTACCCTCTGTCAAAAAAACCCAAATCACCCGGGGCAGAGACTCTGGGGGGATCATTCTGTGGTACAGAGCGGAGCTCAGTCAATCCAGACAAGTACAGTAGTAAAGAGAGAAAAGTCAACAATTGATTTAAGGACGATCTGTCAAAGTGCAATGAAATACAATATTGTTGTTGCTGTTATTGTTGTTTTTATACTGTAAAGCGTTTTTAAGAAGCCACCTTTAAAGGCGATATATAAAAGTGCTGATTCTTATGGAATGTGTTCTGCCGGGGAACAAGTATAACCTTGTTCATGCACAAACAGCGGCATGTTACATTATTAATTTGGGTGTCTCCTCTTGCCAGAAAGCTCTAAATTGCATTTTGAGTGCGGTTTTTGACTTTTTTTAAATTGCAACCCGTAAATAAAGCTGATACTGTTTAGACTTATATTAGGATTATATACTTTGTGAAAAGTGATAGTCTTTTAACCTTTTCTGTGAATTCGCTTGTTATCTAACAAATGCATACTTTTAGAATTTGATTAACAGGGAATATAATATGGAATTGCGTATCTAAACAAATTAATAACGATATAATTATATTCATGTACTGTCTGGTGGAATAAACTGAAGAGGTTAGTTAATGCGACACGGAATTACTTTCCACCCCCTCTACATTCTCAGAGTAGAACAGACTAACCTTCTAATGAAAGACGGTCCACCCCCCACGGACAGGAAAAGTGCTCACAGGCACTTAAACTTAATATGGTCAGTAACAGTAAACAGTAACATGGTCAGAAGGAGCACGTACAAACGTTTCCGAAATAACCACATGTAAGACTCTGATGCTTAAAATGTTTAGGGAGAAAGTGGAATACTGGTGTGTATTTTTTATTTGAACTACCAATACCAGCCATATACAGTCTGTAACGTAGGGATTTCTATATGTCTTTATTTAGTGGTTACATTAGTGACAAAGGCTAAACTTTTAGCTTCAGTAACGCGTGCATATCTCCCCTTTTTATAAAACGACATGGTTGAAAACTGTTCCAGAGCCACTGTTGTTTCATCAGTGAAAAGTACATGATGAAATGCCTCTCCCTGTTCAATCCACTGGAAAAAAGAAAAGGAGCATAAAGCGTCTGATGGTCATAAACGATATTCATTTAGGAACAGCATCAGAGATATGTTTTTAACTGCACTGCATCGGAGAGAATACCATAGTGTGTTTTTTTTTTTACTCCCTGGCGGAAACTGGCTTCCATAAGAATCAGTATGGCTCAGAGATTAAATAAAACTTCACTCGCACCAAACAAATGTATATTTCTAAATATCACAACATGATCGAATTTAAGTCATTTTAATAACAATGAATAGTCACCTAGGCGTTACAATATAAACATTTATATTATTTAAATCGTGTTTTGATTTAAATCGCAAACGCGGGTTTAAATATATGTGTTTTTTGATTCACAATCAGACAAATGCAACATAAATTGATATCTTTGTCTTCTAAGTATCTTAATAAACTTTCAGCATAGCTTTCTCCCCGTTTAGATTTATTTTTCTTAACTAGTATACTTTAAATCTTTTTTTCTGAACCGGGGAAAATCTGATCATGTTTCTCTATAACAATAATAAAAAACATTATTTTACATATCACCTTTATGTGATATCACCTTAAGGACAGCACATACAAGGGTTAATTGCACAATGGACCGCGCAAAGAAATTTAAAATAGTCTTCTTTAGGTGTGAGGGCAGGAGTGGATCGCAGAAGGCATAATCAGCAAATTAGGAAAACAAAGAACAGGACAGGTGAGACGTTTATCCAGAGAGCGAGTGATCAGAAAAAGGAACAGCTGTTACGCCCAGGTTTTACGCTCTCTCTCTGCTGAATGAATAAAAGCATTTTATTAAAAACACGTTTGCGTTTGTCTGGGTATTTACTTTGTAATCTGTGGTTTACATCTACTGTATTGTTTTGAGATGCCACTTTTAAAGGTGATATGTAAAATAAAGTTTTTTATTATTGTTATAGAGAAACATGATCAGATTTTCCCTGGTTCAGAAAAAAGACGATTAAAATGTGTAATCTTTCCACTTGTATGTGGAAAGCTAGGCTCCTCAATGAAATCACTTTAACATGCTAATGCGTTGGTGTAACAGTCCGGGCGTGGCAAGCTTCTAATGTCAGCTCGACTCGATTGGAAGACAATGAACATATTCTAGCCCTAAATGAATTAATAGCAAACATGCTTTACATAAAAGACATTTTTCCAAGAAAGTTTATAATAATACGATCTATAGTTGAAATCTGAGCCTAAATAAAAAGAAAAAGCATTTTCAGAGAGCAATTACGCTGTGTTTATGTAGAATAAGTGATTAGGTTTATGAGCAATCTAATTACTTATTCGTTTAAAACGCTATATAAAATAAAGTTTATTATTCATTTGCTGGACAGAGTGGTGAACACTATTATGCATAAGACAAAGATAACGATCCTGATCAGTTTAGAAATCTGTGTATGCTGTAAGGTTTTTACTTCTTAAACTTTTAAAATACACGTTTTCGAATAGAAAGAAATCCTCTTCCTGGTACAGTACTGTATGTATAGCAAACCAGCACGTCTTTTTTCTCCAATCAGATGGTGTCAGCCAATCACCATTCTGAAGCCCTACCATAATCTCTGGTATGGGGAGACCCCAGAATTCTGTCCCATAGTTTAGACAGATGATAGATACTTTTATTGATCCCGTGAGGGAAATAAAGTAAATCATTTTCATTTTAGGAAATTATTAAACTCTCGGTTAAAAGCAAAGGAGATTGTCTGTTATAGTGGACATAAAAACAAGAGTTCGCTGGCATTATATCCTAGAAGACACAGACCGGCGCCAGACTGGGAGAATGCCCACAGCGTAAAAGAAAATGCCTGATGAACTAGGGATTGGACAGTTTCCAAGTGCTTGTACAATCGATGGAAATGTTCAAATAAATGTGCAAAAGAAATAAACAAAATAATCATTTATTTCTTTATCATATTGGCTAGCTAATGTCCTCTCTTTGCTAGTTAGTGGCTGTGTTTCTGCGTTGGGTAGCAACGGGTGACTGTTCTCAGGCGGAAGATGTAAACAGCTTAATTTTCGTGTTAAATAATTTTTTTAAATTAAAATTCATTCTATACAGCAATCGCATATTTGGGTACCGTTTCATAAAACTTTCATGCTTAAAATGTTTAGGGAGAAATGGAAGACTGGTGTGTATTTTTTCTTTAAACTACCAAGACCAGCCATACACGGTACAGTTTCCGTACATAGAGTAATGTTTATGTTCCTAAATTAATATCGTTTATGACCTTCAGATGCGTTATGCTCCTCTTCTTTTTATGCTCAGCTACTAAAATTTCCCTTTAGTGGTAAAATTCCATATAAATATTCAAAACTAAGCGGATTAAAATGTGCACAGTAAAGACATTAAATGATTAAATCTTTTCACTACCAACCAATGCACCACGAGTGCCCCTGTCGGTCATTTTGGCCAGCCAATCACTTACCGCGGTGCCCTGTGGTGCCCCACGGTGCCCCGCGGTCGCTTGTGGGTAGGTTACCGTACCGCAGGTTTGTACCGCGCATTTTGAATGGCTGCATCTGTACATCTCATCAAATTGGCTATTAAATATTATCACCGGAGCAGTTCACAATGGGCAACCCACTGAAGCTAAGCAGGTGTGAGCCTGGTCAGTACCTGGATGGGAAACCTTCTAGGAAAAACTGAGGTTGCTGCTGGAAGAGGTGTTAGTGGGGCCAGTAGGGGGCACTCACACTATGGTCTGTTTGGATCCTAATGCAGCAGTATACTGACAGGGACACTCTACTGCAAAAGAGTGCCTTCCATTGGATGAGACATAAAAATGAGTTCCTACTCTCCGTGGTCATTTAAAATCCCAGGGTGTTTCTCAAAAAGAGTAGGGGTGTAACCCTGGCGTCCTGGCCAAATTTCCCATTGGCCCTTACCAATCATGGCCTCCTAATAATCCCCATCTATGAATTGACTTCATCACTTTGTTCTCCTCCCCACTGATAGCTGATGTGTGGTTAGCATACTGTGTGCACTATGGCTGCTGTAATATCATCCAGGTGGATGCTGCACATTGGTAGTGGCAGAGGGAGTCCCCATTACCTGTAAAGCACTTTGAGTGGAGTGTCCAGAAAGAATTCCTTAAGTGTAAGGAATTATTATTATTACTCCTACTACTACTGCTGCTAATAGTAACACTACTACCACTATTACAGGTGCTGTGCTTTACTTAGTTATACTGTGGTGTAGTGATTCACTGGCCAAAGACGGTTGATAGGTTGTACTTGTGGTTAATTGGATGTTAGTGAAAACACTAGCTTCCTACAAAAAAATTGTACTACTTTTTAAAATCCATTTAATATGGACTATTAGTCCATATTACATAACTAATGGGAAATGTTGATAATAGCTGAGAATAATAGGTTAATGAACATTATTAGCAATATTAATTTATGATTATGAATACATTTATTTAGTTGACTGTTGTAGGTAATTCTAGTTTCATCATAAACATCTGCATCTAATTCTTGAACTCAGTTACTGATGGTTATTTTGGAAATGTTTTGATGTATTTATCAAAATCACATTTCTGGTTGTGATTGTTGTAATACAAAATGAAAAGTTTGTCCAGTTCATTTCAGTTTATTTGTCATATGCACAAGTGCAATGAAATGCTTATTTGCATGTATACTCCAAGAAAAAGACATTAAAGGAATCAATTTCCAATGGAGTCGTTCAAACAGTGTGACGATTAGGTTCAGTGGTATCATTGTCACATCTGAGCTAGAAGGTTCTGGGTTTGCTTCCCTGCCAATGTTCTAATTTACTTTGAAGAAATAAATACTTTCTGTATATTTAAATAGAAAAATATGCATAGATTTTTTTTGCCAACTTTATAAATTATATTTACAGTATATCACAATACTTATATGTTAATACAAAATTAACATTAATAATACATGAATGAATAGGAATGAGCAAACAAAGTTTGAGTAGGGAGTTGCATCAGCATGTGTAGGCTACAAAGGAAGAAGTAAAGGTTTATTCCATGCTGAAAGAAAAAGAGGCTGTGGAGCCTTCTTCAGGCGTGAATGAGCAAATGTGTGAATACATACAATGGAGGCAAGTAAAATACAGTTCTACCGGCCAGATCAGACCAACAATCTCTAGTTGTTTGACATCACAACGTGACAAATTGCTGACAGGTTACAAAGCAATGACCTAGTCACCACACTGCTCACAGACAGGCCTACAAAGGAAAAACACCCACAACCTATACAAGACTGCGTATTCCAATTAACAAACATGGGATATAACAACCCCACCCTTAATAACAATGTCTGTGAAAACAAAGTAGGCAGTTCACAAGATAAACTCCACTATAAACTCTTCATCTTACAGAAACATTCCCCCAAAGCTAAGCACGTGATAATGCATCAGTTACAACATTCTTTGTGCCCTTCTTGTGTCTTCTTTCCAGGGAGTAACTCTGTAATGTAAGTGACCAGTGCACAAGTTATTGATTATGGTTATACATATTGTAGTATTTTCGGGTTCAGCGAGGCCAGACACAGTGACTCAGACACTCATTGACTCATTGGCGCTTTATTTTTCGGCACAGCCAGCACAGCACCCCCGTGCCCGTGCCAGCAGAGAGAGAGAAAGAGTGAGAGAAAGAACGAACGAGTGCCAGAGAGAGCAAGAGAGAGAGAGCAACACACTGGGGTCTATTCGGGTAGTTACACAGGGAGAAAGTTGTGGCAATTGGGTACAAGTATAACAGGGGTGCGAAACCAGGGAACTATGTACAAGAATCCGTGCGATCTCACCAAACTGTACGCCCATTTTGCAATGGGTTAGCTGCACTAATCAGTGGCTTTCCTAGTCCTCGCCCTGGCCACTTTGACTCCTGCTCTGCCCCTCGCCACGTACCCTAGCTGGGCGCTCTTCAGCCGCAGCACCAGGCGAATGCACT
This sequence comes from Atractosteus spatula, assembly GCF_055471065.1. NCBI lineage: Eukaryota > Metazoa > Chordata > Actinopteri > Semionotiformes > Lepisosteidae > Atractosteus > Atractosteus spatula. Next base: position 27,886,456 of record NC_142712.1, read on the forward strand.
ACACTGCCCCCACCTGAGACATCCCGCCAGCATCGTATAGCCTGACTAGGTCCAGCGCACAATCCTGCAGCCTCTGCGGCACCCGTAGAGTGTGCCCGCTGCATCGAGGTGGAGTCTGGCGGTCCGCCCCCTCAGATCCCCCCGGCCCAATGAAATCTGCCTGCCTCGGTGTGCGGAAACGGGCCCAGCACGTCCACCCCCACTCGCTCCATGGGTGCCCCCACCTGATGTTGTTGGAGGGGTGCCCATGAGTGCCTGGCTGGCCATGCACCGCTTGGAGAACCGCCCCGCGGCACCACAAGCTGCCACCTGACCTCGCTGCTGGAGGATACCCGCCACCCCCGGAGCAGCACTCCGTCCCTCACCTCCAAGGGCTCCCACAGTGCCCAGAGAGCCTGCACGGACTTGGGGTGAGGGGCGAGCTCCTCCCGCACAGGCCAGTTCCCCGCTGCCTTCCAGCGGAGCACCGGCACGATGTCTGCCTCCTGGTGCTGCACCAGGTCCACCAGGTCCACCAGGCCCACACCAAATGGTCCACTCAGGGACATGGCCGCAGAGCTTGCTTCCCCCTCGCTGCGGGCAGCCTCCTCACGCTGCTCCAGTCGGGCACAATAGCGGCAGTCAGCTGCCTCGCAGGGCCTCCGCGAGAGAGTGTCTGTGTTTCAGTGGCGAGACCCTGCACGGTACACGACCATGAAGTCGTACTCCTGTAGGATCTCAATCCTTCTCACCATTTGACCCTCCAGCTCCTTGAAATTGAGCAGCCAGGTGAGCGACGCATGGTCCATCCGCAGTTTAAACTGGGTCCCGAACAGATGGGGCTTGATGTGGCGGACCGCCAAGACTACAGCCAGCAACTCCCTCCGTGACGCAATAGTTTCTGTCGGCCTTATTGAGCGCCCGGCTGAAGTACGCGACAACCCTTTCCTCGTCTGGCCCCTCCTGTACTAGCACTGCGCCCACTCCCGTATTACTGGCGATGGATCTAGCACATAGGGCAGCGTCTGATCTCGGAAGGCCAGGACGGGAGCCCTCACCAGTGCCTCCCGCAGCCCCCAGAAGGCCACCTTACAGTCAGCGTCTCACACAAAAAAACCCAGGAAACTGCAGAACCCCTGCACCGTGGCGACTTTCCCCGGGTCCGTGGCCGGATGGCCGGATGCAAGCCAACACTAACCTAGTGCAAAACTAGGGAACTATGTACAAGAATCCGGGTGATCTCACCAAACTGTACGCCCGTTTTGCAATGGGTCAGCTGTACTGGTCAGCAACTTCCCTAGTACCCGAGCTGATCACTGCGACTCCTGCCTTGCCCCTTGCTGCTTACCCCAGCCAGGCACTCTTCAGCTGCAGCACCAGATTACAATATCATGGAGAAAGTGAAAGAATTGTGATCGGTATAAACAACCAATGGGAGAAGACTTGAACCTAAATAAACCTCAAAATGCTCTTTTTGCTTATTCAGATAAGTTACCATACTCAGACAGGCAGAAGACATTTGTTTAATTCTTTAAGCAATATAATCATTTTATATCATTTAAAATGTGTAATCATTTGGCTTCACCAACATGATAAAGCGCTTACATGGCTATATCTTTGCATTGCGGGGATAGGAAACTGGGTGTGGGCTACACTTTTAAATAACATTTGAAGATAATTTCTTCCATGTTGTGTTTGAATTGAAAAGTTTTTATAATTATGCAAACACCAATCCTTTTTTTTTCTAACAACTTTAAGCACAGCAATCATTGACATAAAGCAAACATTTTACACAATATCAGGTAAAGAATAAAGTGTTAATAAAAGTTTCTTAATCACAAAAACATCATATTTTCATATGATATTTTATTAAAAAAATCTCACATTTCATATTCTGTTTGATTTTGGAGATTGAGATGCAATTTTTTATACAAAATGCATTAACAAGACTTAACTCATTTCTAGATGCACAGATTTACAACACTTAATATCCAAAGCTGGAACAATGAGGCTGGAGTCTCAAATCACAATACAGAATATTTTAATAACAGTCCATGTGCTATCTTAGTCAAATCTTGACTTTTTTTCTGTAATCTGTCATAAATCCATGAATGGATTAGATTTGTTTTTGTTAATAGACTGATAGTTAACTGCCTGAATTAATTAACATTTTTTTCAAGCTCAATGTCTCATATACTGTACAGCATTTGAGCTGTCGCCAGAAAATGCCTGGTTTCAAATCCAGGTCACTGCTGAGGGACAATCTGTTTACAATTAAGAATATAAATTGTATACTCTTTAGATTTTTAATCATTTTAAACTGTGCATTACAACATGTTAATTATTAAACATTAAAAAGTCGGTATCTTTTATAAAAGCTAGATTGCTCAGTTGGACAAATGTACACAACCTTCCACCTTCTTAATAATTAATTTAATTATGCCTAAATATTTTATGCATTAAAGTCTTTACTTAGTAAAGTCTTTACTAGTCTTTGTAACCATCTTTGTAAACGAAAGACTTTATTTTTTCATTGACAAAAAGTAACACCACAGCATTTCGTTGATCCGATCATGCATTCGTTTCCAATCATATGCCTTTCACATGCTCATAAAAGATGTACATTTAGGAACATAAACATATTACTGTATGTAAACTGTACTGTATATGGCTGGTCTTGGTAGTTTAAAGAAAAAATACACACCAGTATTCCATTTCTCCCTAAACATTTTAAGCATCAAAGTCTTACATGTGGTTATTTCAGAAACATTTTTACGTGCTCCTTCTGATCATATTACTGTACGTTTATATACTTTGTGAAAATTGATCGTTTTAACCTTTTCTGCAAATACGCTCGTTATCGGAGTAAACAAAAGCATACTTTTAGAATTGGATTAATAGGGAATATAATATGAAATCACGTATCTAATGAAATTAATAACGATATAATTATATTCAGGAGAGAGAGAGCAGAGCAGAGCAGACCAGACACAGGGGTGCAAAAACCGGGCGATCTCCCCAGATTGTATGCCCGCTTCAAAGAGGGTCAGCAGCACTGGTCAGCGGCTTTCATAATCCTCACCCTGGTCACTACCACTCCTGTCCTGCCCCTTGCCACGTTCCCCAGCCGGGCACTCTTCGGCCGCAGCGCCAGGCGAATGAGCAACATTAATGTAGGGCTTGCGGGTTTGCGCCCTACAACCTGCGGTACCGCTGTGTACATACAGTATGAATATGTTGTGATATTTATAAATATAAAAAATGTCAATATACTGTAATGTCCATAATATTTGCTATTTTAGTTTTTCAAAGAAATATTAATTTGTTAAAAGAAAACTCATAGCGATTGCTATATTTGAACACCCGACCTCACGCTTATAAGTCAGTCACTTATGCTATCATGCCACCGATCCAGTCATATGACAAGCACTGAAACAGCAATACACATATCAATGGAAAGTTTTATACTACTGTTTGTGCTACAGTACCTGAATATAATTAGATCGTTTTTAATTTCTTTAGATACGCGATTCCATATTATATTCTCTATTAATCAAATTCTAAAAGTATGCTTTTGTTTACTCCGATAATGAGTGTATTCGCAGAAAAGGTTAAAACGATCAATTTTCACAAAGTATATAAATGTACAGTAATATGGTCAGAAGGAGCACGTAAAAATTTTCAGAAATAACCACATGTAAGACTTTGATACTTAAAACGTTTAGGGAGAAATGGAATACTGGTGTGTATTTTTTCTTTAAACTATCAATACCAGCAATATACAGTTTACATAATATGTTTATGTTGCTAAATTAATATCGTTTATGACCTTCAGATGCATTATGCTTCTCTTCTTTCTATGCTCAGCTACTAAAAATTCCCTTTAGTTGTATAATTCCATATAAATATTCAATACTAAGCGGATTAAAATGTGCACAGTAAAGAGATTAAATGATTAAATCTTTTCAGTACCAACCAATGCACCACGAGTGCCCCTGTCAGTCATTTTGACCAGCCAATCAGGTACTGCGGTACTGCGCGGTGGTTCGTCAGAGTTGCGTGCAGTAAGGGTTTGTACCGTGAACTTTGAATGGCTGCATCTGTACCTGCTTGAACTTCTACAATTTGATCTTTCCTTGTGAACCAAGAAAATCAAGACTTTTGTCAACATATTTAATACAGTTATCCAGCTGAATAGTCTCACTTTGTTAAATAGTGTCCTGGTGCTCACTGAATCTTTACACCCTCAGTAAAATCAAAACAATACACCTGCTGGGCATACAGTGATCTCACATGCAAGTGTGAAATACATTAGGGTTAATAATTTCTAAAGATTTCCTATTTGTTTTTAAATTTGTATCTGTTGTAACTGTTAGTACAATGGGGAATTTAATTGTGATTTTCTTGTTTATTGCAATTTTAAATATTCAGTCATGTAAATCAAATGTTAGAACAAAGACTACAATTTCCTACATGCCACACGTGACTCACGTGAAGTCATATCCACAGATATGATATAAAAATAGCGTACAAGTCAATGAACTGCAGTATGATCGGTACATACTATACTATACTTCTTCACACCTGAAGAAGGCTCCATGGCCGAAACGTTGTATTCTCTTTCTTCTTTTTTCAGCATGGAATAAACCTATTACTTGTTCCTTTGCAGCCTACGCATGCTGACGCAGCTACCCACCTGAACTACTATACTATACTATATGTATCATATTAGACAACATGCATACTTCACTCTACATAAAGTACATATGACAGTACAGTATGTGTGAAATATATTTTTCATTATCAAAATCTAAAGTAAAATTACTTCCTAAGTACTTGTTGCTGAAATCAGCATTAAGACAAAATATAGATTATTTTAACATGGATGTAATCTTGAAAAAAGTACATTGCATTCACAACAAGCAATAATAATAAACAATTTTTATATATTTTGCTTTGTAAAACAGCCCTGCTTTCATATTTAACATTTGTTTAATCTTTAACATTCTGTAATTTACAGTATAAAATTAATAAAAGTTGAAATAGTATACAACTTAAATGGAGTTTATAACAGAATTCAGGAGGGAAGACAACAGCCAAGTTCAATCAGACTCAGCTTCTCACTTTCAACATCATTTCCTTTCCTAGAACAGTAGAAATACTGTATGTGATCCCCTTCTCTCTCTTGTTGCATACGTCATTTTGCATGGACCTACACTACACACAACATACAACACACAAGTTACTTTGTGTACAATATTTACAAACAAGGCATTTGAGGCCCAACATTCTGGTCACCCAGAAACCACAAACTGCTACTAAGCATTAAACTCTTAATATGCCTACAGAGGCCACACAATAAATTAACTGCCTTCTAACTAAGTACAAAGCAACCTGCAGTTAAATCTCTCTCTCTGCACCACGGATGACAAATAATAAATGGGAGCCTATATCCTATATCCATAAAAATGCACCCTAAGCAGGAAAGATGTTTCTAACTGAGGTATCTTTTACCAGGAAACCCAAGTTCCCTAAAAACACAAAAAAAAGCACAGACTCTCTAACAAGGTTCAAATGCTTAGCTCCAGTCAGGTTTTGTTTGGATAATCATGAAGTAGGGGATCTTGCCTAGCACAAGCTTCAAGTCCCAACTCCTCTGGACTTCTTTCTTTTCTCCCTGCTTCTCCTCTTCTTCTTTCTTCTTCCTCCCTTCTCCTCATGTGATCTTACATTGTGTTTCTGTACTGCTCCTTGCCAATCATTAATCCACAACTTACCTAGGTATACCTAGGTATACCAAGATAAACTTTACAATTGTCAAGGGACCCCCCAGATCTCAGCAAACATCCTCTCTCCTTTGAAGTTTGAAGTGTTTACTTTTCCCAGTGTCACAAACTTTATCTAAAATCTGAGAGACACTTCAAAGTCACCTAAAGTTGTAACAGTATTTTTCTCAGTCTGTATCTGTTTTTCTCAATTCCTGCATAACACCAACCATTTTACTCCAGTTCCTGCTAATTCCTGACCATCTGTGGCAACACCTCTCAGTCAATTTTATCACTTGCCTTCCCCGCTTTCACGGCCAGTCAGTGAACCTGACAGATCTTTTATTAAAGAAGTGTTCTGGTTTCACGGTTTCCCAACCTCCATTGTCTCTAACAGAGGACCTCAATTTATCTCCAGGTTCTGGTGGGTTTTCTGTTAGAAATTAGGAATTTGGATCTCTTTAGGATACCACCCTTACAGGACTTAAAGACATACCAGTGATGCCATGTGCCAGCATTTCGACTGGGCATCTCTGCTTCTTCCTTGGACTAAATTATCCTGAAAAATTCTGACTCACTCATTGTTACATCACAGTGTGTGGTCCATGTGTGTTTATGTTGCTATGTACCACACTTCCTGACTTTGGTTGTTCTCCCTCCCCATTGGTTCATTAATTCATCTAACTTACCTTATTATGTCATCAATCAGCTCTCGACCAATCAGAACTCAACTTCTTCAGTATTTAACTTGGAGGTTTTCAGAATGAAGGGGCCTTTCGATTAAATTCAGTTCTGCTCAGCTCAGCTTCATTTCGCTTTTGTTTTGCTTCAGCTACGCTTCTCCGTTTTCGTTCGTTTCACTTTGTGTGTTTCCGTATAGCTTCGGCTTTGTTGGTTTATGTTTGTCTTCTTGTATGTTTGTGTTATCCTGTATTTCTCCATTACCTTGCCCAAATGTATTACAGATGCAGCCATTCAAAACGAGTGAGGTACACCACGGTACCATGCAGTGGGCATGTCGCATCCTAACGTGGTATGACGCAGTGTAACGCGTTATATGACGTCATATTGGAAAGTATCCGGAATCACCTTGTAAAACCGCCAGGAGGAGCCAATAAAGCTTAACCTCTCATGTACAGCATTTGAGCTTTTAAATTTAAACTGTGTATTACAGCATGTTAATCATCAGTCATTACAAAATTGGTATATTTTATGAAAGCAAGATTGCTCAGTTGGGCAAAAGTACACAACCTACAGTACCTTTATCATAAATATTTTAATTATGCAGAAATATTTTATGCATCAAAGCCTTTACCGAAGATATTACTAATAGTATTAATAATGAATGACCTTGGACAAGCTGTAAACTCAAAGTATTTCGCTGGTCCACATTATTTGTAACCCATCATTTTAAATGAAAAGACTTTATTTTTTCATCAACAAAAAGTAACACCATAGCATTTCGTTGATCTAACTAACAAGGATGGGACATTAGCTAGACAATAGGATAAAGGAATAAATTACTTTTATTGTTTATTTCTTTAGCACATTTATTTGAACATTTCCATCGATTGTACAAGCACTGAAAAACTGTCCAATCCCTAGTTCGTCGGGCATTTTCTTTTAGCATAACAGACATAAAAACTCCCTTGCTTTTAACAGAGAGTTTCATAATTTCTAACAACGAAAATTATTTAAACTGCGACACTTATCATTCAACCAGAGCTCAAAATATCACAAGGATCCTCAGACTGTACAAAGACTGTATTAAAAGATACTTGTATCAGATACATGAGAATCCAAGCTTTTTAATCTACGCTTTCTTATCTATGCTAAGAAGTAGTCTTTAAAATTTATCACACAGTAAAAAGTCAAATTTCTGGGGCGTCCGTATACCAAAGTTTATGGTACCACTTCAGAAGGGTGTCAGCCAGTCAGATTCCAGGACCGGAATTATCTGTTTTATAATCGAGAATATGTAATCACTTATCTAAAGAAATTAATAATGATATTAATTTAAGGATCTAAATATCTAAATCTATGTATCTATATAGCTGGTAGTATTAGTGTATTTCACTTTCTTTGTAAACACGTTTTGTTAACACCCGAATCGCAGGTGGATTCTGTTTTTTTGGTCTGTTATGGTCTGTAGCTCAAATCTGGTTGTGTATCACTTCTTTTGACACTTGAAAAAAAAAAATTCCAATGTTAATGCGACACGGAAGATAATGTGGTGTATTGGTCGTTAGTGAAAAGATTTCATCATTTAATCTCTTTACTGTGCACATTTTAATCCGCTTAGTATTGAATATTTATATGGAATTTTACCACTAAGGGGAAATTTTATTACCTAAGCATAAAACACAGAGGAGCATAACGAAGGTCATAAAGGTCATAAACGATATTAATTTAGGAACATAAACATATTATGTAAACTGTATGTTGCTGTTATTGGTATTTTAAAAAAAAATACACACCAATACTCAATTTCTCCTACAGTATATTGACATTTTTAATATTTCAAAATAACACATGTTCGTACTGTATGTATAGTACACAGCAGTACCGCAGGTTGAACTGTAGGGCACAAATCCACCCGAGCCCAAAAGCCCAACATATTAATGCGCATTCTCCTGGCACTGCGAGGTTTTCATCACTCTTTGCGGGAGTGGTGGCTGTGACGAATTAAACCGGTTTCACAGGTATTTTCAAAGTAGAAGGGTGCGACTCTTCCAGTGAAAGACACCTCCCCCCCCTCCAAAACCCCTTTTTTTTGCTTACAGTAGTAGTACTTAAGTACAGTACAGTAAGTACTTACTGTACAGTACTTACTTATGGTAGTAGTTCTTGCGTTAAGAAAGCTAGGTGTTAGCATAAACTATTAGTAATCAATAATATTAAATTTAGCACTGTAATAAATTGTGCTAATAATAAATTATATTCTACTTTGAGAATGTAGGGGGGAGGAAGAATGCCCGTGGTCTTTTCACTGATAAACTTGTGTCAAACTTTCAACAAAAACCAGCTGTCAAAAAAAAGTTTTTTTAAAAAAAAGTCAATTGTGTTTCCATAATATTGCTATTTTGATATTGCTAATTGCTATTGCTACTGAGTCTCTGTGTCTACAGTACATTATTTGTGAACAAACCGGTTTCACAGGTATTTTCAACCCCCAGCCACTGTTGTTTCATCGGTTATTATCCTGTAAAGCGCTTTGAGGAGCCACCTTTAAAGGTGCTATATAAAATAAAGTTTATTATTATTATTATTAATATTGATCATATTTTTCCTTCCAGAACTTGTAAATTGTTGTTGTTATTGTTGTTGTTATCCTGTAAAGCGCTTTGAGAAGCATACTGTCCAGCTTGTCAGGTGCATTCTCTTGTAAAATAATAAGTAGAGCTTTGGCGTTATTAGTGTCCACTTACAGCAACCCAATGTAAATACATTTTGTCTCCAAATCCACCACCACTTGTATGAATCATAGCCCTGCCAAACGATGCAAATTCCACTGCAATGGTTGTGTGCAGGAATTATTCAGTATGGCATCTCCATGTTCAAGTAAACACTGCTCTGTGTGCAAATGCAAACGCGTTTAAAAAATTTTTTTTTTTAAAAAAGCCAGCTATATAACCAGCTATATAAAATAAAGTTTATTATTATTAGTAGTATTGATGATATTTTTCCTCCCAGGACTTGTAAAATTGTTGTTGTTATTGTTGTTATCCTACAAAGCGCTTTGAGAAGCACACTGTCCAGCATATTGTATTTCATTGCACTTTGACAGATCGTCTTATAATCACTTGTTGTTAGAATATCCCCCAAGAGGATATTCCCCCCAAGATGATATAGAGGATATCCCCCAAGAGGTATCCAGGTAACCTCTGGGTGGAGGGTGGCTGGTGCCCTCCAGCAGTGAAACGGGCATACAGTCTGGGGAGATCGCCCGTTTTCCATGTTCCCTGGTTCCGCACCCCTTGTCTGTCTCTCTGTCTCTGTCTCTGTCTCTGTCTCTCTGTCTCTCTCTCTCTCTCTCTCTCTCTCTCTCTCTCTCTCTCTCTCTCTCTCTCTCTCTCGGGCCTGCACTCTTGGCGGGCTTGTCTTGTGTCTTGTCTTGTGCTGCTGGCAGGTGGTGACAGAGAAGAAATAAAGCGCAGTTTTTAACTCCACAAGTCTGAGTCTCTGTGTTCGTCCTCAACGAACCCAAATTCATTACATTGGTGTCAGAAGCGTGAGAATGGACAGTGAACGGCCAATGATGTCGGACTCAGAGAACCACCGGTTCTCCCAGCCCCGGGAACTCCAGAGGCCGAAGGAAATGGGAGCGGGGCGGCCTAAAGGGGGGAAGGCCGCCCTTGAGCGACACTACCCCAGCTCCGGAAAGCCAGAAGGAGCGCTTTACCCCGCCTGCTGTGGGAAGGGTTGGCCACAGCCGGGGCTTATTCCTTCCCTGCCTCACCGAGGGCAGACCCTGTCAGGCCCTCGTCGACACCGGTTCGACCATCACCCTGCTGCGGCCTGGTGTCCTGCCGGGCACCGAGGCAGCCGGACCCCCAGGGTGCTCACCGTGCACTTTGGGGCTGCGAGGGTGAAACACCCCTTCTACCTTGCCCCAGTCCGCAAGGACTGTATCCTGGGGTTGGACTGGTTGCAGCAGGTGGGTGGTTGCCTTGACTTTTGCGTGAGGGACGGGGTGCTGCAGCAAGGGTGGTGGGTGCCCTCCAGCAGTGAGGTCAGGTGGCAGTTTGTGGTGTCGCGGTCGCTCTGTGGGGCAGTTCTCCAAGCGGTGCATGGCCAGCCGGAGGCCACCAAGCAGTGACCTCGCCGCTGGAGGGCACCTGCCACCCCTGGCACAGCACCCCGTCCATCACCTCCAAGGCCTCCCACAGTGCACAGAGTGCCTTACAGACTTCGGGTAGGGGCAAGCTTATCTCACCGTTCTGGGAGTCAGCTCTGGCACGCTCGCCCTGATACCCGCGGCTCCGACAGGCCCAGGCGACACCCGCCGCTGCCACTTCCGCTTCCCGCTCCGGTCAACCCACACACCCCGGACACCTCCAGCCCCGCCCACCACGAGACTTTTTCGTTCCCCCTGCCCCACCAACTGTCGCCAGACCAAGTCAAGGCAACTACCCACTTGCTGCAACCAGTCCAACCCCAGGATACAGTCCTCGCAGACTGGGGCAATGTAGAAGGGGTGTTTCACCCTTGCAGCCCCAAAGTGCACGGTGAGTGCCCTGGGGGTCCGGCTGCCTCGGTGCCTGGCAGGACACCAGGCCACAGCAGGGTGATGGTCGAACCGGTGTCGACGAGGGCCTGGCAGGGTCTGCCCTCGATGAGGCAGGGAAGTAATAAGCCCCGGCTGTGGCCAACCCTTCCCACAGCAGGCGGGGTGAAGCGCTCTTTCTGGCTTTCTGGAGCGGGGGTAGCGTCACTCAAGGGCGGCCTTCCCCCCTTTAGGCCGCGCCGCTCCCGTTTCCCGACAGCTTCCGGAGTCTCCGGGGCTCCAGCGCCCGGCACTCCCGGGCGATGTGCCCCTCTCCCCACAGCGGTGGCAGATGACCAGCCGTCGTCGCTCCCCCAGCATCGCTGCGCCGGCCGTCTCCTCCTCCCCATCTGATTCCCCGTGTGCCCCTCCGTTGGTGCCAACTGGTCTCCTCGAATACGGCATCAGCCTGCTCAGCCAGAGCCAGGGCCTGCTCCAAGAGGACCGACGTGGCCAGCATCACGTGGCGCTGGACCTCAGTCGGCGCCAGGGCCCAGAGGAACGCCTGGAGCACTATTGGGCCTCCTCCGGGAGAGTAGGGTAACCCTGGCGGGCTAAGTAGGCCATGTCTGCGGCGACTGGACCCAGTGCCTCTCCCACTAAGCAGCAGCGTTGGGCCAACCTTGCCCGCAGCAGTCCCAGCGTCTCCCCTATCCTGCCAATACACATCCAGAGGCCCGACACCAACCCTGCGTAGTTGTACTGCTGGTCCCCGGGTACATCCAGCTATGTCTGGCAGGCCTTCCTCTCCAGGACGGCGGCAAGGTGGCCCGCCATCTCCACCTGAGACCAGCCATTTGCCCAGGCCGCCATCTGGAACTGGGCCTCAAACATTTGCCATGGCATCTCCTCATTATAACGGCTCGGTCTCACCAGCGCAGGCTGGAGCAGGGGTGGCGGGCTGGACCCCTCTGGTCTGGCATCTCCTTCCTGCCACACGGCCTGAGGCGACCCGGTAAAGGGCCCCCCTTCTACTGAGTAGGTCACCGTGGAGTAGTCCTGATAAGGGCTGTGGCCACTGGCGGTGCTGAGGGGTTGTCCCGGCCCCTGGCGGCTGCTGCTCGCACCCAAAAGGCACTTTAGGGGGTCCCTCGGCTGCTGGGGGAACCGGCACTTCTCTGAGTCCGACATCATCGGCCGTTCACTGTCCATTCTCACGCTTCTGACACCAATGTAATGAATTTGGGTTCGTTGAGGACTTGTGGAGTTAAAAACTGCGCTTTATTTCTTCTCCGTCACCACCTGCCAGCATCACTCCCGCACCCAGATGAGAGAGAGACACAAGACAAGCCCGCCAAGAGTGCGGGCCCAAGAGAGACAGATAGAGAGAGAGAAAGAGCGAGAGAGAGAAAGAGACACCAAGGGGTGCGGAACCAGGGAACTATTTACATGGAAAACGGGCGATCTCCCCAGACTGTATGCCCGTTTCACTGCTGGAGGGCACCAGCCACCCTCCACCCAGAGGTTACCTGGATACCTCTTGGGGGATATCCTCTATATCATCTTGGGGGGAATATCCTCTTGGGGGATATTCTAACAACAAGTGATTATAAGATGATCTGTCAAAGTGCAATGAAATACAATATGCTGGAGGTGTGCTTCTCAAAGCACTTTATAGGATAACAACAATAACAACAACAATTTTACAAGTCCTGGGAGGAAGAATATCATCAATACTACTAATAATAATAAACTTTATTTTATATAGCTGGTTATATAGCTGGCTTTTTTAAAAAAAACTTTTTTTAAATGCATTTGCATTTGCACACAGAGCAGTGTTTACTTGAACACGGAGATGCCATACTGAATAATTCCTGCACACAACCATTGCAGTGGAATTTGCATCATTTGGCAGGGCTATGATTCATACAAGTGGTGGTGGATTTGGAGACAAAATGTATTTACATTGGGTTGCTGTAAGTGGAGCACTGATAACCCCAAAGCTCTACTTATTATTTTACAAGAGAATGCACCTGACAAGCTGGACAGTATGCTTCTCAAAGCACTTTACAGGATAACAACAACAATAACAACAACAATTTACAAGTTCTGGAAGGAAAAATATGATCAATATTAATAATAATAATAATAAACTTTATTTTATATAGCACCTTTAAAGGTGGCTCCTCAAAGCGCTTTACAGGATAACAACTGATGAAACAATGGCTGGGGGTTGAAAATACCTGTGAAACTGGTTTGTTCACAATGTACTGTAGACACAGAGTGTTACACCAATGCATTAGTATGTTAAAGCGAATCCATTGAGGAGCCGGGCACGATAATTGTTTTGTTCCTTGATTTTCTGATCTGCAAGGCCATTTGGCTGCAGCGAATGTGAATTGCCAGATTGTGAAAAATAAAAGTATTTTAATCAAGATTCCCTTATAAAATTAATGTGAAACAAAACAAAAACTAAAAATAAGATACAATTTACAGACATTCACAACATAAACATATCTTAAACAATTTACATATATTGTTAATTACTTTAAATGTATACTTTAAGTTACTGAAACAGCCAGTTAATAAAATCGTTGCAATTTTGTTCTTGTTTGGAGGTGGGGATATTCTGACAACAATTGATTTAAAGACAATCTGTCAAAGTGTAATGAAATACAATATAAACGTTCTGAGGTCAAATTCTTCCGTGACGGGGGTACCTTTAAAGCGGAGACGACGAAAATAGAGTGTATTATTAATTTGCTGGACAGAGAGGTGAACATTATTATCCAGAAGACAAAGATAATGATTTACGTTGCATTGCCAGATTGTGAATCAATAAAAATATTTAATTAAATACAGGTTTGCGATTTAAATGGAAATGGGGGTGACGGGAACTCTTAATCCAAATAAAAATAAAATAAATAAAACAGGTTTCAATGGTTAATAACCACTTTTTATGCGCGAAACACGGGTGATTTTTCTTCCTCCTGATCAGTTTAGAAATCTGTGTACGCTGTAAGGTTTTTTCCTTCCTAATTAAACTTTTAAAATACGCGTTTCGAATAGAAGCAGCATATGCTGTTTTCTTCCTGCTATGTAGAACACATAAGCAAGTTTTTTTTTCTCCAATCAGAGGAGTGTCAGATGGTGTCAGCCAATCACCATTCTGAAGCCTACCGTAATCTCTGGTATAGGGACTCCCCAGAATTCTGTCGCATTTTCATTTTAGGAAATTATGAAACGCTCGGTTAAAAGCAAGGGAGATTGTCCGTTATAGTGGACATAAAAACAAGAGTTTGCTGCGGCATTATTGGAAACCCAATTTTAACACAATTCTATCCTGTTAATTTAATTTAATTTAACACATTATATCCTAGAAGACGCAGACCAGCGCCAGACTGGGAGAATGCCCGGAGCATAAAAGAAATTCAGACGAACTAGGGACTGGACAGTTTCCAAGTGCTTGTACAATCGATGGAAATGTTCAAATAAATGTGCAAAAGAAATAAAAAAAATCATTTATTCCTTTATCATATTAGCTAGCTAATGTCCTCTCTTTGCTAGTTACCCCTGGCTGTGTTTCTGAGTTGCGTAGAAACGAGTGACTACAGTATATTCTCAGGCGGAGGAACGTAAACAGCTTAATTTTCGTGTTAAATAATTTTTTTAAATTAAAATTCATTCTATACAGCAATCACATATTTGGGGACCATTTCATAAAACTTTGATGATTAAAATGTTTAGGGAGAAATGGAAGACTGGTGTGTATTTTTTCTTTAAACTACCAAGACCAGCCATATACAATACAGTTTACATACAGTAATATGTTTATGTTCCTAAATTAATATTGTTTATGACCTTCAGATGCATTATGCTCCTCTTCTTTTTATGCTCAGCTACTAAAATTTCCCTTTAGTGGTAAAATTCCATATACATATTCAATACTAAGCGGATTAAAACGTGCACAGTAAAGAGATTAAATGATTAAATCTTTTCACTAACGACCAATACACCACAAGCCCGAAAGTGCAACATTATTAATAATATCTTCCGTGTCGCATTAACATTGGAATGTGGAAAGTGTAAAAAGAAGCGATACACAACGTGTCTCCTCTATAACTCTTCAGTTTACAGAGAAATTCCGCCAGAGCCTCACAACATTGTCCAATAATACTCTTCTTGTGTCTAATTTTTAGTTAAGCAGGATTTGACCATAACAAAAAACAGAATCCACCTGCGATTCGGGTATTAACAAAACATGTTTACAAAAAAAGTGAAATACAGTAATACTACCAGCTATATATTTTTACTGTGTGATAACGAAATTTTAAAGACTACTTCTTAGCGTAGATAAGAAAGCGTAGATAAAAAAGCTTGGATTCTCATGTATCTGATACACATATCTTTTTCTGTTGTCTTTGTTGCGCTCTTGAGGATCCTTGTGATATTTTAAGCTCTCGTTGAATAAGTGTCGCAGTTTAAATCATTTTCGTTAGAAATTATGAAATGCTCTGTTAAAAGCAAGGGAGTTTTTATGTCTTTTATACTAAAAGAAAATGCCTGACGAACTAGGGATTGGACGGTTTTTCAGTGCTTGTACAATCGATGGAAATGTTCAAATAAATGTGCTAAAGAAATAAACAAAAAAAAGTCATTTATTCCCTTATCATATTGGCTAGCTAATGTCCTGTCCTTGTTAGTTAGATCAACGAAATGCTGTGGTGTTACTTTCTGTCAATGAAAAAATAGTCTTTTCGTTTAAAATGTCGGTTACAAAGAATGTGGACCAGCATAATACTTTGAGTTTACAGCTTGTCCAAGGTCATTCATTATTAATACTATTAGTAATATCTTCGGTAAAGGCTTTGATGCATAAAATATTTCTGCATAATTAAAATATTTATGATAAAGGTACTGTAGGTTGTGTACTTTTGCCCAGCTGAGCAATCTTGCTTTCATAAAATATACCAACTTTTTATGAAAGTTAAAAACTTTTTATCCACTGTCAAGCATCTTGTCACTTAACATGCAACACAGCTATGTGTCAGGGATTCAACACTGATTTGGGTGTTAGCACATTTCTCACCGACAGAATCAACTTAGAATATACGGGCTTCATTACCAAAAATTAATACTTTCCATACGATTGTTTACAGGGTGTAGCTGACAAAACTGTCCTGCGTTTTTAATCTGTTCTAACGCAGCTGAGTGGAAGAAAATAACTATACCACCAATTTATGTGAGTGTTCTTTAATTATTATTTTTTTGTGAAATATAATGATGCTAAGAAGATTTAAAAATGTAAGAGAAATAACTCATTAAACACACTTCTGAGTTCAGCTTGCTTCTTTATTAATTGACAATTAATAAAAAATAACATTTCTTTACTCTGAGAAACATAGATGAATAGAATAGGTCATCACAACAAAGCACAGGTAATACAGCAATTCAAGTGTAGAGGAAAATAACAAGTACTGAGTCAAAGCTGAGAAATCTTACATGGGCGAGGAACTGCTCAATAACCATCTATGTACAATATAGTTTTTTAAATAATCAGTTTGTATTTTTTTAAAGAGATGTAAACAAAAACTTTGCATGACTTATAACTATTAATAATAAAATGTATCTGGATAAGTAAGTACTACTAATTATAGGAGAAGTATCAGAAAAATAAGGAGCAGAAAAACAAATATGTTAAAAGTGAATTGTGAGTTACAAAAGCCTTTCAGAAAGTGCATATATGTTGTATATATATATTGTAGTCCTCAGAATATATATCAAAATATATATGGGTTTACCAGAAAAGAATCAGGCAGACCCATGGACTAGATGATTTTCTGTAGGTGCAGAGATTTCATTATATTTTAGATTTGTGGAAAATGTAGGTAGAGTATGTTGTTTACACTTTAACATTCTGAATCAGATACGTTGCTATCAAGGTGGGAAATATATATTTTTATTTGACCAATGTTAAACACATTCTGAAACTAGCATATAGTTCATTGTAAAAATGTTCTATTTTACTTTCTACAGTTTGTGTTGACAAAACAACTTTTATTCATATAAGTGCTCAGTTTCAGGATTCAAGTTTTGAATAAAAATATTCTGTTTAAAAATGTATATATAACTTGTAGTTCAACAAAATGGGACATTGGAAGGGAGTGAAAGCTTTTGCAAGGCACTGTTATTGTACTTTACAAATATACACTTAGAAAACCTTGTAAAAACTAGCTGGTGATACCTTTTGGACTCTTATCAAAACTGGGATATCCTTGAACTTATCACTGCAATCATAATTTGTGTCGAGAGAATAGGGAGCGAAGCTCTGTGAGCAGCTGTTCACTATAATACTATCAGACGTATGCCTTGCGACATCAGATCTGTAACTCAGTGAAACAGTGGTACAAAATTGACTTCTCCTGTCTTTTCTATTCAATTTTATTTTCTAGATGTAGATGGCATTCTCTATAAATCAAAACGCATATAAAAACTCCAAAGCTTAAGTTACTTTTGTGATGATCAGTTTGGCATATTTCAGAAACACCTTGCATGTTTGCAAAACTTTCTGCATAATTGATAACAGTCTTCTGTGTAAGTGACTTTATTTAGAGGCTCATTTATCTTATCGGATTGTACTAGGAAAACAAATGATTTATATTACTTGTCCAAGTGTTATGTGGATGAGATAAAAAGTTTTTGTTTGTATAAAGGGGAAAAAAAGGCTTTATTGAGCCCATACCCTGCTAAGCAGGTCAGTCCCATGGGATATCTGTTTTACAAGGCTGTTATTTGGACTCTTTATCTGCAACATTCCCTACTCTAAGCTTTTATGGACCAAAAAACTAATAAATCAATTTACAACTCTCTGCATACATGCATTACTGGAAATCTTTTGTTGATAGGTCTGACAAGAAAGATATAGATAATTAAAGAATTATAGGATTGTATTATAATGATGATCATGTAATCCACATGGGAAAGGGGATTATTGCTTTAATCATAGATCCACACTAGATAAGGTACACATTTACAATAAAACAAATCAATACATCATAAAAGGTAGTATACACTTAGTTTTTTAAATTGTAGATTGTCAAAATTCATGTTCATAGTATACTCCACTTTTTAATTGACTTTGAAGTTTTATGTTTAGATTTATAAATACAAATACAAGTTACAAGATAGTTGAATTTTAAATATTTCCATTTATTCGGTTTTTTTTAGTTACATTATTTTGTTAACAAAATATTTGTTTTTTTACATTCATTTTAAAGAAGATGTCTACTAATGTTTATTACTACTATAAAACATACTCATTAGTATACATACATTCTACCCTACATCAGTTTTACGAGGTAAAATGGAATTCCTCACCTACATGCTCTCAATTGGAAATGATTATTACAAACATTTCCAAATACAGTATTAAATGTAATTAGAATCAATTATTAACAAAGTCAAATGCATCTGGAAAATAAAAAATGCCAAAAATACCAAATAAAAAGTTGCTCAAATTAAATGAAAATGACTGTGTTTAGTATTCATCAAATACTAAAGAGCAACTACAATATTTTTATCATTGTAACCTGTTATTTCTAAAATATTTTAAATAGAAAACTAAGCCTTAATCATACTAGTTTATGAGCATTCCTAAAACAAGGGATTAATCTGATCTCAATTATGTTGTAGTAGTTCAAGTAGGTAGCTATGTCAGCATGCATAGGCTGCAAAGGAACAAGTAAAAGTTTATTCCATGCTGAAAAGAGAAGAAAAGAAACACAACATTTCAGCTGTGCAGCCTTCTTCGGGACACACCCGAAGAATACTCCACACCCAAAACATAGTGTTTCTTTCCTTCTCTTTTCAGCATGGAATAAACCTTTACTTGTTCAATTATTTGTGCTTTTCATTAATTTGTAGGTGTTAATTTAGTTATGCATTACAGCAGATCATCTTCCCTTAAATTGCATCTTCCAAATCCATTGCTAAATGTTTGTAAAAGCCAGTAACAGTCATCTTAGTTTCTAATAACCATTTAGAAACACCAACTTGTTTATGTATGGCTGGCAGCAGTTTTGTGGTTAAACCTTTCGTCTTGCCAGCTCAAATTGTTAGTCTTGGCAGATTGTCAATTTCCAGGAACTCTGTTTTAACTGAAGCAGAAAAGCAGGGTTATACCTGCCGTGAAAAAAAAAAATCCCTTTAATTTGGGCGTGCCACTTCTTCAAAAAACTGTTTCACACAAAAAGCACCCTGACATGCTAGTAACTGGTCTTATATCACGATCTTCCATAGTTTGCTCTAAAAACAGACACTCCAAACACACTGAGCTGTTTTCTGCTCTCAGTGACTTGTTAATGATCTAGTCATCTTAAGCACCGGACATTGGTGTTGTGTGGACAAAAGCACAACCAATTTACTTAAAGAAGTCACCAGCTGCATACAATCAATGTGAATGGTTTGTTAAATCATTAAAGAATTGCTTAAAAATTAGAATTCAAGAAATTGTAGCTGGGGTATTCTTTACAGACAAGAGGCCAATCACACACAGCTTATCATTTATGCTTTGTTAATTGTCTGAAAATAATATTTTAAAATTGCAAAAGCAAAAGAAAACTAATCCTTTAATACAACTGATATATCTGAGAAAGAAAAGACAAAAAAAGATCTGTTTTTCTTCAACATGAAACTCAATATTGTAACTCAAACTTACTGTAAACAGTTACTTCAGCTCCTGTTTTTCTGTAAACCTGTGCTCATATAATCTGTATATTGTAATATTGTGGCAAAAATATTTGACATACTGTCATGGTATATTTCATAGGTATCTTTGGATGTTCAAGAAACGTGCTGTGAGGAAAAGTAGCAATAGGAATATTTTTTTTTCCTTTTAATACTGATCAAACATTCAGAAAGAAGAGTAGTAAACTACCAATTCCAAAATAATTTTAGATGTTTAACAAATTGTCTTAATTTTGCAGTAGTGGTGTATTAATAATGACACTAGAATATGGTAGTAGAAATTGAAATTCTGAGTTTGTGGATTTTAGACCAGGGATACAAAGAACTTCTTTAGTCAAAAGGTTGTGGGTGTTAGGAGCAAGTTACTCCCTGAAGCTGATTCTACTATAAACAAATGGTATTCACACATCAATTAATTACAAGTAAGATGATTGAATGACCTCCTTTTATTTGTAACCTTTTTTACATTCTTAATTTTCTAGTCACCACAAATACTAGTGCATAGCCTGTTTGTGTGTTAACCTAACCCTAACACTAACCCAAACAGCAGGAAATAAACACATTAATAAACTAAGCTTACAACTTGAAATGCATGACACTGGGACATTTAGCAGATTGATCTGAATCTGGGCTGTGCCAGACTATTCCAGGCTGTCCCAGGCTATCAGCATCCTAAGATTGTGCCAGACAACATATACCGTATTGCTCGTTTTACAATTAAAGCCTGTTTTAACGAACCAGACCGTTCATTTCTAAAAAAATGTATATTGTCTAATTGCATGCACCTGTGCTTACTGTATAGCCGGTGGTGATTACCACACCTTAATTATTATATGCATTATGCTTTTCCCTCAGTGCCACAACTCATGTTATACATGTTATATTGCAATATGTGTTGTCATTAATTCACACTCAAAATATAGGTCAAATTACTTATAAAGTTATTGAAGCTATTTAACATTTTTTGTAATATGAGTTGCAATTTAATCAGACAAAGGTATCTAAGGTAGTGGATGATTGCTTTCTAAGTGCTTATCTGTCATTCATCATTGCACATCTTTCAAAGAGGAGTTATACAAATATAATGATGTATTTATATTCCTCATTTAATGATGAATGCATACAGTATTTGTATTTGGAACTTAAAGGTTTAATACCTTTTTTAATACAGTAAAACATGCAGGTTAATACTTTACAGTAAGCTTATGTTTGTGATTCATCTATGATGACCAAAGGATAACTCACAAATACGCTGAGATTAAATGTGCATCAATAATAAATTCCCTGCTTAAGAAGGAATTTGAATCAGGTTTAGATAACTCTCACATCAAGCAGGTGATAAACACAGGAATGCAGATGCATTGTCTAATTGTCTTGTGGAGGTTTTACACTTGTCCTGTTGAGTTGAGAAGGATATGTGACAGCCTGACTGCAGTAAAAATGGGATAACCAATAGGGGCCACCAAAAAAGACTTTCTTAAGACATTTAGGTCTAAGGAAATATGTAAGTTTGTAAACAGTTGGTCCTGTAGATGTACCGTATACTGTTTGATCAATTAAAATGTTTGAATCCTCACAAGTATTTATTTAGTATAAATGGGTATGTGTTTGTTCACTAGAGTGTTGGTTGATTAGGGAACTAATGGTGTTACTAAGAGCTCTGCACACAACTGCAATACAATGTAATTTTTAAGGTTGGAGTAATGGTGTAGTTGTCTAATTATGTCTAAATCGTATTATGAATAGGAATCCAAGAGAGATAATTTGAAGTAAATCAAAAGTGCTAGCTTAGTGAGAAGTCTTGGCACCTGACAAAACCCAGGATCTTCCCAAAGCTTTATTTTTGTGTTTGCTCAATAATTTTAAAAAGATTGAGAATAAGAATTCTATTTTTTTATTGTGATTTTAATGTAAATTGCTATCCCAGAGTTTTCCCCTCCTTTCTGAACATGGTGCATCAAGTAATTTTAAATCACTCCTTGTATGCAAGTTTACATATGTAAGGTATCATGATTCTCTGTAATACTTTTGCTTCAGCACATTATCTTGTTTCTTGTTCCTGGTATTTAGATATGGGAATCTAAAAACGTGGTTATTTGAAAGATTTTTATGCTCGTTTGTCCTTGTACAACATTTCCTTTAATCAAAATCTTTTGATGAGTTTTGAATCTTCTAGTCCAGTTTACTTTGTTGTCTTCCACATCCTATTATTATTGAGTAATTACAATTGTGTAATGAGCATTAGTATAGTAATTGTGATAGTAATTGCTGTTGATTCTGTTGGTGCATTTGGGTCATCACTGTTGTTACTACCAGTGTTGAGGACTGTACCAGGCCTTACAGCATTCCTAAAACCACCATGGTGGAAAACGCCACAAATAACAAAACTAGAGGCAGAAAAGAAGTGGATTGCGAAAGCCCAAAAGTGTTCCTCCAGGAAAGCGGAGATGAAAGTTGAAGCACAGGAAGGGTTAAAGCAAAGCAAGATGAAGCTCAGCAAATCGTATACAGTGATGAAAGTCAGCATTCACGCATGATCCTGCTAAAATAAGGGAAATAATTTTTAGAAAAATACAATATATAGCACTCTCATTTTCATCAAGAATTAACGTCAAAACCAACAGTATACAGTATCTACAATATATCAGGTCATAGGCTAATAAATTTGTTAGCTCTAATTTCTAACTGTGGACTCTGAAATCTGAGTCAACTTTTTTTTATTTAAGTATTCAAAGGTACTTTTGTTTTTTAAGTGCTATATCACTGATTGACTATGCTTTTTACCATAATTTCACTGTTTCTTTAGTTAAATTTCCTATTAGCAGTTTCTCTTTACCTTTTACTTCAGTATAAATTAGATAAGTGATAAAATACTTTGAAGTCCATATTTTGGTCAAACATACAGATGTAATCAGGAATTTAGGGTTTGGATTGGTCAACCTGTGTTATTTCTGGCATAATATCCTGGTAAATTTATTATTATATTGTGCATATGGTAACAGGGAAATCCCCTTTCCTGAAACATTTATCTGATTTGCCTGTGGTTGGTTTTGGTCTCTCCAGGGGAATTTCTTGAAACTGTAAAATCATAACAATAACTGAGTGAAGGCATGATTTGATTGCATCTTTATGAATATATTAATGATAAACAATAAAACAGTTTATTTTCATGCGTATCGTGGATAACAATAACATGGTTAATAAAGAATTTTGAGAGGTAACATTGTTCACATAAACTACATGTTCTATTTTAATAAATATTTTTAATTATTTAAGTAAATTAATAATTTTTTTTAGTAAATTGTAATAAATAATTGGCTATGGATAAATTATGGCTATATTGTTAATCTGTGACCATTGGTTATCTAAAGAGACATTGCAGTGATCAATTTAAACATAAAGTCAACATACAGTAGAAAAATTGCAATTAATTCAGTTAAGTAAAAAAAAAACTTTATTCAACTCTTTACAGAAGGAGCACTGAAGGTAAAATAATACCTTTTCCTTATTATCTCTTTTCTTTGATTTAAAGTATATCCTTACCAGAAACTTTAGATTTAGATAAGAGAATGGGGAAATTGCAATATTAAAAAAATGGTCTTAACTCAGATAATGGGATTTTTGTGAAGTGTAAAAAGTACTTTGCTTTATTGTTAGCAATTTCCAGTATTAATGCTGTGCATACAGGTGCAGTTAAATTGTAATACAAACCGTCAGAATCTGGCTGGATGTAGGGTATTTCCAAACACGTTTGTCTGGTCTCCTGCTAAGGAATTGCTTCCTAAAATATTCTAACAAAGAAGTGCCTGTGTCATACAAAAATTGTTTGTTTTTTTTTGCCAGTAAGAAACAGAAATTATGATAAAAGTATGATCAATGAGAGTAATTAAATAATAGCAATTACATTACAGTATGATAACTACATGCTACAAATATTACTTATTTAATACAGTAGTGCAGTATTTTTGAGGAGAAAAGGGCAGAAATGTATATCTGGTGTTTTTCCAAGAAATATTTCTTCAATGTTTTTTAGATTTTGCACTGTCAACATTTAACACCATGCATATTTTCTTCAAAATACAGTTCATTCTTGGAGTTCTGAACCTAAGCATCTGAAGTTGCCAAATTGAATGGTTGAGAGTGGTACTGTAGATGCAGAATCTTTCTTAAATGGGTTTATTTTCCAAACAACAATGTCACTCCTGGGATTTCCCTTGTCCTAAGCATGAACTGTTTTCATAATAGTGGGGGCAGGTGACTTTGTAACAGGTGTTCTTTATTGTATTTCAACTTAGAGTACCCAAGAGCTTCCAAATTTAAAATCCTTAATTGCAAAGCAAGCAGAAGGTACTTTCCACTATCACATTTTAAGACAGATTGAATGGCATGCTCCTCTCTGTCAAAGTTTGTCTGTCTCTGTTAAACTCTGTCAAAAGGGGAAAACCCTTTGGTCACAGTATTTTAGAAAGTTAGAATTTTTCTTTGTCCTTTCATGTTTATAAAATAGAATTTTGATTTTGAGCCTTTGCTTCATAATGAAAAATGTATGTTGAGAGAGAAATTTAATTCCAGACAATGTGATTTTGCAAAAATCTGTCATTTTGATTTAAATTCCCAAAGTATATCTTAGTAAAATGGAAATGTTTTCATCATCAAAAAATTGGTTATATCTAATTTTTTATGTAAAATGTGTAACATGCAGTTTTATGGTGTTATAAATGAAGCAGGCATACAAGCATAGTTTAAAAATTCCTTACACAACTAAATTTAAGAACATGTTGTTAAAATGTTTTAGGTAAAACGGGGATTTGGTTTCAATATTACAGATTACTCATTTTTCTTATGCTATATGTTTTCTGGCAGATAAAGAAAAGGTGTTTAATAGAGCAGGAATTTCTTTATCAGTAATAAAAAAGGAGAAAACATGTGCACAGTTCCAGAAAGGCTCTTATTTCATTTCAGGGAAGTCTTTTGATAATAATCTTGAAGAACAGGTTTGCTTTAATAAGGCCTTTTGCATGACCCTTAAGGAGACTTGATCTTAAGCTAAAGCTCAGGACAAAGGAAGATAAGATTTTGGCTGTTCTTTATTATATTCAATTGAGGAATTGAATATAATATTTCTATTGTTTAAGCATTTAATTTCAGGATGAAAACTCAAACTTTCTTCACCTTTATATCTTTGAAGAAAAACAATTTAGTTACTGTACAGTAGCTGGAATAAGGTTAATAAATGTTGCTATTTCCCAGATGGTGTCTGTTATTAGCAGTACATAGTTTAAAATTCAGATAGAACAAACTCTTGCTAGTTTCAGCCAGAACTAACTAGCCAGTCTTCAGAGAGCTCACTGCTAGCGCGCCACAACAGAAATCTTTCCCTCCTTCTCTCCCACCTCAGCCGAACCAGCACAGCCTGGCACCAGGCCAGAGGATGCCGATTGGATGAGTATTCAACATTCTGCATTGCAGCTCAAGAATTCAATTGTTACCTCAACCCCAGTTGATATCAATTTAATTCCTATGAGTGATGTACTTGCTTGTGAGTATCTAGTGTAGAAGTTGTAATCTAAGTTCATTACATGGTAAGTTCGATTTGAAGAGCTTTTTGCCATCAGAGACGTTGCCCAGAGGTCACTACGAGGAAGTAGCTCTTCTTGACCCCCACGTACAACTGCCAAAAAGTACATATACACAGATTATGCATTTTATGCATATTATGTAGATTTATGCTATTATGCATTGCTCCACAGACATCAAAGCAATAGAAACTACACTATCGAATGACCTGAACAAGCTGAACTGCTACTTCAAAGACTGGAGGTTAAAACTTAGCATCACCAAGACAGTGAGCAGCATTTTCCACCTCGCCAATCGCCTTGCTAACATAACAATCAACGTCAAGTGCAAAGACAAAACTATTCCATTTGAGAAAAGCCCAAAATATCTAGGACTTGTCCTTGACCGCTCACTGACCTTCAAACAACATCTGGAACAAACAGCAGCAAAAATCCAAGCAAGGAACAACCTCCTGCGAAGACTAGCTGGCACTAGCTGGGGTGCAAATTTCCCTGTCTTACGCACCTCTGTTCTTTCTCTAGCCTTCTCGGTAGCTGAGTACTGCTCTCCTGCCTGGTGTAATGTTTCATAGCCGTTCAGGGACGCCAAATATGTAACGTTGTGGCTCTCTGAAGGCACCAGTTCTGTAGGGTTTGGGCATTTACTGAGACAATTATCAATTGTAGCAGTAAATCACAAAGTTGATTCTTTTGATGGCTTTAGAATCCAACCATGCGACATAACTCAAACAACGCACACACACAGGTACTAATACACGAGGATACATTTATTAATACATAGAATATGCATATAAACCTAACAGATCTTATCGAGAGGGTTATCAGAATACAAAAGGTATATATTCAATCAGTTACAAAGAGTTACACATATCAAGAGGACATACGTTCAGTATATCATTCATTAAGACCGTTTCATAAATGAACTTGGTTATAACTTCTACATTAGATACTCAAAACAAGTACAAAACTCTTAGGAATTAGATTGATATCAACTGGTTGGGATAACAATTGAATTCTCGAGCTGTAATGCATTGAAGTTGAATACTCATCCAATTTCTGGGGATTCATATCTCCTGCGGGCACAAAGAAACAGTTGCAGGCTGTTGCTGTCCAATCCGCGCTCTCTGGCTCCGTGCCAGGCTGTGCTGTGCGGCTTGCGACGGTGCGCTGCTGATGCTCACTGACCGGCTAGTTAGTGTTGGCTTTAACTAGCAAAGTTTGTGCACAGGAGAAAAGATGACTGTGAGTCCCAGCAGGTTAGGAAGAGGACCGGGTCGTTCCTGATGAAGAGCTAGTTCTGAATAGTGATTCAGCTTTCCACAGTTCCGACCTGTTCACGAGGCCTGCTGCTGGTTACTCTCTGGCAACCTCCACTCTAGACTCTTAGAACAAAGGAAAGTTCTGGCACTCGGACACACTGGCCGTTCCGTGGTTGTCCGGGCTGAGTCTCAGGATGGTCAGGAGGCGCGCTGCGAGAATGTCCTGCCCTTGGGAGCCTTCTGCTCCTGGGCCGTCCTGCCCTGGAATTCTCCTTTGAATTCCCTTTAGAACAGTCCACAGAATCCTCTCCAGAATCTTACTGAATCTCCCGAATCTGAATCTCTCAGGCTCTCTGTGTTGCCTGTTTTTACCTGGAGGAACTTCAGCTCATTCATTGGCTGAAAGTTCCATGGGCATCAGAGTCCCACGTGGGTTACTCGGCCCTACCAGTCCCTGATTGGTTGACCACGGTGAGATATGAGTCACTTAGTCCTGACACTTAGTAATGCAGTCCAGATGTCCATTCGGCACTCCCTAGACTGATAGGCGCCAATGGATGACCATTGATCATGATAGCCAGACTTAGCTAAGTGCATCCCCCTTTGGGAGCTGTCCTAGGACCTTAAATCACCCTGCACTAATGGTCTCTCTGTGGCTGCACCACAGAGATGAACAGAGAAATGGGGCCTCATTTGGGAAGCTCAGAAACACTTAATTCTGCCTTATTATTAAGCCTCGCCACTACACTGGCACGACAGCAGCCACACGAAGAAGGTGGACACAGCCCTGAACAACAGCATGCGCATTATAACCGGGTGCATTAGACTTACGCCCACTGAATTGCTACCGATTCTCAGCGGCATCTTTCCACCTAATCTTTGCAGAGAAGCAAGTTGCATCAACCTTGCACTGAAAGCCTCGGATGACTCCAACCACCTGCTGCACGATGCCATCTGCAACCGGAACACCATGATCCTCCGACTAGAAAACTGGCACTCACCTTCTAACACAATGAGGCGCCTTATGAAAGAAGCAAACAACGGCAATGGCACCAATTGGGCTAACAAAAAGTGGCAAGACGCGTGGAATAATAACCACAGACTGAAACAATTTATTGACAAAGTATCCAACAAACCCGCTGGAAATGACCTACCTAGACAAGCCTGGGTCAAGCTGAACCGACTAAGAACCGGGCATCGCCGTTTCCGGGCCGCTCTACACAAGTGGGGTCTCACTGATGACCTAACTTGCGAATGCGGCGATGACAAGGAGCAGACGGCCGACCACATCTTATACTTCTGCCCTCGCTTCAGATAGCCCGGCAACTTTACCGATTTGGATGATGCCAGCCGCGACTGGCTGATGCACCTGACTATGACAATATAACTATGTATCCTCTGCATGTTAAGCTCATATGAATAAATAAATAAATCTTAGTTCATTTACGAAACAGTCTAAATGAATGGTATACTGAATGTACTGTATGTCCCTCTTGGTTTGTAACACTTCGTGATTGAATATATCTTTTGTATTCTGCTAACCCTCACTATAAGATCTGTTATGTTTATATGCACATTTTATGTATTAATAAATGTATTGTCATGTATTAGTATCCGTGTGTGTGCGTTGCTGAGTTACCCCGAAAGGTCGGTTTTCTAATAGTCATTAAAGAATCATTTTGTGACTTACTGCTACAATTAATAATTGTCCCAGTAAATGCACAAAACCCATTCTACTAGTAAAGTTATGGAAGTGGTAATTGGATAAAATAAAATCAGAATACTTATTGTTTTAACAATAGCATTTAAGTTAACATCTTGTTTAATTAACGGACTAAAATTCTTGGAACATGCAACAAGGACAGTAGAGGACACGTGGGCATATGGCATAATACAGTATATTAAAATTTCTAGAATACATTTGACTTCCAGAAAGTCCATCAATGAAAGGTTAAAGACCAAAGTAAAAACTTTAGGAAGCTAATGTTATAGAGCAGTGGTTCTCAAACTTTTTGGACCAAGTACTACCCCTGATCGCACACACGCATATAATAAAAAACACGCATTCTGGAATGCATTCTGTAAATCTCTAGGAGCTTCTGACGTTGACGTCTAGGAGCTTCTGACGTTGGCCTATCATCCACAAGCTAATGGACAATCTGAGCGCTTAAATCGGGACTTACAAATCTTCTTGAGAGCCTACGTTTCCTCCTCTCAAGACAATTGGGCTTCTCTTCTTCCTTGGGCAGAGTACGCCCATAATTCTTTAATTACTTCTGCCACCGGGTTATCCCCTTATCAATGTGCCCTGGGTTATCAACCCTTTCTCTTTACGGATTCTCCCCCTGATGCTCCAATACCTGCAGTCAACGAATATATATCTAGTCTTCAGAAGATCTGGGAAAAGGGCAGGAGATCTCTCACGCTCACTGCCGACAGACAGAAGGAAGCTGCAGATAGACATCACCGTGCTTTCCCTCAACTGAGATGAGATAAACTGGTTTGGCTGTCTACACGTAACATCCCTCTTAGACAGTCTTCTCACAAACTGGGACCTCGTTATATCAGACCTTTCCGTATCACAGCTCAAATTACTACAGTCTCTTACCTCCTGGTCCTGCCACCCATGCTCAGAGTCCATCCCACTTTCCACATCTCTTTACTCAAACCTTTTCACTGATCCCCTCTTTCACATCCCCAGCCTAGACCTCCTCCTCAAAGACTCATAGATGGACTACCCGCGTACACTGTTAACAAGATTTTAAATTCTCGCTGACAGTGAGGTTCTCTCAATACCTAGTGGATTAGGAAGTTTATGGTCTGGAAGAGAGGTCTGGGTACCTGAGAAAGACATACTGGACAAAAATCTCATCCTGGACTTCCATCATGAGTCCCCCAACTGTTCATATAGGGCGTCAGTTTAATCAAC
The DNA here is from genome assembly GCF_055471065.1 of Atractosteus spatula. NCBI lineage: Eukaryota > Metazoa > Chordata > Actinopteri > Semionotiformes > Lepisosteidae > Atractosteus > Atractosteus spatula. The sequence continues at coordinate 27,915,915 of NC_142712.1, forward strand.
ACACCCTCAGCTCTTCTCTATTTTGGAAGCTCACTCCTGGTACTCGGTGTTCATTGTTTGTCTTGTTACTCTCGGTTTTCGGCTTGTTTTCTCTTTGACCTCATTTTCTGGATTACGTTTTCTGGCTTGCTGTTTTGGTTTCACATTTACTGGCTTTTGGACTCTTGGATTTACTGAACCTTGGCTTACAACTTTGGATAGTGTTTTGGAATGGCTCTCTTGTGTTTTCCCTTTGGCTTTTGAAATCTCGGACTGGCTTTTGATTTATGGCTTTGGATACAGCACCCTGCTCTGCACAGGATTTCTCTCGACTCATCCGGCAACCGTAACAGTCCCCATCAATACCGTGTGGGGAAATAATTATCAAAAACTAGTTGAATGCTAGGGTACATATAGCACTCTCCAGATTTTTTCACAACCCCAAACAATTATAACAAAAACTGTCATATAACAGAATGTAAAGGAACAAGTAATAGGTTTATTCCATGCTGAAAAAAAGAAGAAAGAGAACACAACGTTCCGGCCGTGGAGCCTTCTTCAGGTGTCACACCTGAAGTAAACCTATTACTTGTTCCTTTGCAGCCTACGCATGCTGACGCAGCTACCCACCTGAACTATAACAGAATGTGTTATAGATTAGATAACAAGATGTGCTTAAAAAATGTTATAATCTTATACGCTAGGCAAACGTTCGAGGTCAAATTCTTCCACAAGGGGGGTACTTTTAAAGCGGAGACGACTGAACTGAAAAATTTTTGGCGCCCTCTCTCTTTAAAGCCCTGGCCAGATATGAAGACAGTATGTACAGTTAAAATTCAAACTAAATTAAAAACTACACATCTCAGTTAACATGACGGATCTTGTGATCCTTGCGTTTAATTAACGAAAACGGCGAAAAATTTCACATGACTGGGGGTGAGTTTCAAAAACTTAACCTTTCAGCAACAAAGCGAAATTTACATGATAGGCTACCTCAAACTGTTAGTTACATGACTGTGTATGTCGCTTAAGCCACTCCTATTTGGCTTTTTAGTTATGGAGGTGGGAAGACAACCTCTCCCCTTCCCTCTGGGTGCTTGACTTGTCGCAACCTTTAACCGTTCCATGTCTAAATAGCAGTAGGGAGAGAAAGTTAAAAAAGTTAATCCCAGCTACAATACAAATGTATTTTTGTTGTAAGGGGGAGCAAAACATCAGTATTTACTACTAGTAATTAGTGTAATATTTATAGAAATCTGAGCCTAAATATAAAGTTAAAATCTCGCCAAACAAAAAAAATGTAGGAAATGTGCAATATTTCTGCAACAGAAATACACATAGAAAATAAATCCTTTTTGAACTTGAACTTGAACTTTATTGCCATATGTAACCGGTACTGGTACAATGGAATTTACTTACAGAAAGTCTCTCGATTGTAAAACAAGTGTAAAAAACAAAACAAAGTGCAAACAGTGCATCAAGACAATATACAAACAAACAATAGACAATGTGCAAGTAAACATGTAGACAGTTTGAATGTAAACAATACAGACATGTAAACAATGACTGGAGATGTGCAATAGATAAGAAATCATAATGAGGTAGATGGTGATGGTGTAGGTGTGGTCCGAGGGGGATGGCTAAATGTGTTCGCCAATCTCACTGCTTGTGGATAGAAGCTATTGAAGAATCTAGTGGTAAGTGTCCGTATGCTCTTATATCTCTTGCCTGAGGGCAGTGGGGTGAAGAGCTCATGCCCAGGGTGGTGACTGTCCTCTATGATGGCCAGAATTCTACCACGGCAGCGGTCCACATAGAGCTGTTTAATCTCGGTGAGACCATTACCGATGATCTTCTGGGCCATATTGACCATTCTCTGCAGTGCCTTTCTTTCTCGCGAAGAGGTGTTGCCATACCACACGGTGATCCCGTTGGTGAGGAAATTTTGACATCTCAAATCAGTTTTGATCAAGGTCTCCAAAACGAACAAGAAAAAGAACATTTTCAGAGAGCAATTATGTTGTATTTATGTAGAATAAGTGATTAGATTTATGAGGAATCTAATTTCTTATTCATTTAAACAGCACTATCTCTGCTTGTCATAGATGTTCAGGAAAGGGTGAATGAAAGAGGTCATGTCAAGTGCAATAATTCGGTGACCAATAATAACAGTTTAATAGCAGTTGTCCGTAGGAACAAATGATAGAGAAAACTTAAGCTTTTTAAGGCTAAAACTCAGTCTACAAATTAAGGCAAATGAAAATTTAGGACATTAAAGTGCTAGAGATGTAAATAAATGTAAAAATACAAAAATGTCCCTGAGCAAATAGAAATGGAGCAGGTGTTACTTTGAAATAAGCAAACAGAAAAAAGCCATGACTAGACATAAGATAAGATAAGATCACTTTATTAGCCATATACAATTTCTTGTATTAGGAATCTGTTTTTTCACATACCCCAGCTTGCTCTCCATGAGACACACAGACAGGGAGAGAAGCTTGGGGTTAGAGAACAGGGTTAGCAATTATACAGCACCCCTCGAGCAGCTAGGTTAAGGGCCTTGCTCAGGAGCCCAACGGAGTAGGATTCCTCTGCTAGCCACGGGATTTGAACCAGCAACCTTCCAGCCACAGGCACAGATCCTGAGCCACCACTCCGCCTCTGGTTATTGCTACATATCCATCTGTGACATAGTGCAGAAGAGAGATGCAGGAACACTTGCAAAAGCTTAGATATACAAAAAAAAATCACAGAAAGGTGTATGTTACAAAAGAACATGCAAACATGAAATAGATTTGGCAGAGAGTGAGGGGCTTGAATAATCAGGTGTATTTCTGTCAGGGAGAGTATGAAGGTTTGATGGGATAGAAAGTCAGAAAATTAGCACACATAAAAACAGCAGTTCTGTCAGAGAGCCTTACAGTATATGAATTAATAGCAAACATGGTTTCATGGAGGGCTTCTCAGATAGTTGGGCATTCAGGTAGATTGCCAGGCAAAAGGATATGTAAATATATTTTGTTAAATCGAGTCAGTTTTTGCAACACATAAAAGACATTTTTCCAAGAAAGTAATTTAGCCTTTTTCACTAATGAAATCACTAAATAAAGACATAAATATAGAAATCTAAAGATTTTTTATTCAATGTTGGTAGCATAATCAACTGTCAGATTGAGCTATGTGTATATTTTGTCACAGAGTTGCTGCAAGATGTTAACAGTGAAAACAGGTATTTATAGATGACTCATCTCAAGAAGATTTTCAGAATAATTATAAATCTAGCAGGATAGTGAAAGCACAGAAAATAGGTAGTTAGATTGATCAGATCAGTATGCAAAGCCATTAAGCAAAGAGGTTGTGAGAAGATTGACATACCAGTATACTTTAGATCTTTTTTTTTCTGAACAAGGGAAAATCTGATCAACTTTCTCTATAACAATAATAAAAAACTTTATTTTATATAGCACCTTTAAAAGTAGCATCTCAAAGCAATACAGTAGGTGTAAAAACAGTTATAAGGACCACCGATTACAAAGTAAATACATATACGAAAGACAAGCAGACAGAAGTGCTATTGAAATTAGAAAATTAAGCAGATACAGACACCAAATAAGTCTTCTGAAAAGAAAGGTTTTGAGGTTAGATTTAAATGCACTCAGGGTAGGTGACTGTGATATCACTGGGGATACAACTCCAGAGCTCTGGGGTGCAGCTAGAGAAGGTCCTGTCACCAAGAGAATGTAGATGTTCTTGAGGAAGACCCTAGTCAGACGGACAACAGTTACAAGGTGGGGAGTAAAAAGATAATAAGCCAGATAGGTGCTGAATGAGGATGAGTATTTTGAAGTTGACTCAAAACCTGATAGGAAGCCAGTGCAAGGACTCGAAGACAGGTGTAATGCAACCGACCAGGATTCTGGCTGTCAAATTCTGAACATATTGCTCAGTGTGGATTTAATTACCCCAGTGAACAGGATATGCATTGATTAATTCTAGAAAAAAACATTTTCCTGATTTCTCTAGTTCCCTTTAAAAGAAACTAAATCAGTGTGATATTCCACAATCCAGAGTACTACAGTACATGAACAAGTAATAGGTTTATTCCATGCTGAAAAAAAGAAAAGAGAAAACACAACGTTTCGGCCGTGGAGCCTTCTTCAGGTGTACTACATGTACTACAGTACATGGTCAGTATTTACAGTACATATGATATTTGTGATTTAAACAAATTAACACAAGCAGTTATTGAGGATTTAAGCGTGGGCTGAGTTATTGCAGGATGTAAGACTAGAGATGTAGCTAGGAAAAAGATAATTTTGGGAAAGTTGAGGAATACACTGATAACAAGAACACTTCCTAAAAGTGTTAGGCATACTTTTGACAAATGGACAGGAGATGTTATAGACTGCAGAGGAAGATGATGAAGTTAACAGATTGTATGTTTACATAGATACTGAAATGAGGATTGTATGCACATGAATTGAAGGATTGGGAAAACATAGCTGATGCTGATCCACAGAGCCAGCATCTTAAGATGTTTATATTTAGAGGCAATTTGTTTAAATGACTACCTAGGTATGGATACTGAAGTGTAAGAGAGGTGGAAAGGCTGTTTCCTTATGCCAGCACTATAAAATAATTTATCCTCAGTGAGATGCTGCCATCTCCATCCACACAGTGCCTTTACTTCCATCCATTTTCTAATCTCTTTATCCAGTACAGAGGATTTGGAGCCTATCCCAGCAAGTAACAGATGCAAGGCAGAGTACACCCTGGACATAGTGCCAGTCCATCACAGGGCAGACCAATACAAACACACACACACACACTCCAGGTAATCATATCACACATTTGGCGAAAACCCACAGAACCCAGAGATAACATGCAAACTCCACACACACAGGATGGCAGGAATTGAACTTAGGGCCCCAGTGCTGCACGATAGCAATGCTAACCACTTCGCCACCATAACAAATGAATGGATAGCTTAGTTATCTTTCTAGTTAACAGATTTGTATGCATAATTTAATTTTAAAAGCCACATCTGGTACTGCTGTTGTATTTATGAATAAAAATACAAAAAGCATGCTAACACCTGTGCCATCCTGTTCCTTGGTTAATACATTTTATTTTTATAGACAGTTAACATTGTTAGCAAATTTTTTTTAATCATATTTTACCCTATTTTTTCTTTAATTTTGTATTCCACTTATTTTCTGACAGTCAGATTTAATGTATATTTGAACAATGAAAATATATTTTTACAAGATGTGGGGAAAAGTGCAACAATTTATTACAGTTCTAAATTTAATATTATATTATTGATTACTAAAAGTTTATGCTAACACCCAACTTTCTTATTTAGATTGATTTAAAACAATGAACTAAGTGTGATTCAGAAATACAATCAAGAATAGTTTTGTGGTGTTTGTATAGATTAAACTTTTCTAAAATATATAACAAAATTAAAGACGGTTAAAATCTGTAATCTTTCCACATGTAATGTCATTAGAAAGTACAATTAGTTCCTGCTTTGTCTAACGATGATATAAAAAATAATCTAAGTGGTGAGAAAGCTGTGCTTAATGATAAGGCAAAGAAAATTATTTACGTTGTTTAATTTTAAAAACTAAATTATAATCGCAGATGCAATTGGTGTCATTCGCACTCCACACAATAGAACAGTCATTGTGTAATACTGAGCTCCGCGCCTCCTCCTTCTCTCGATGTCACCTCCCCCTTTGATGGAGCGCAGTGGGCGGTATGCTATTTTCAGAGCTTCTGACTGGAAGAAAAAGACCAGCTGATATGTTCTTCATAACTGGAAGTGAAGAGAATGTGATTTTTTTCTGTACGAAACGCGTTACGTTTATGAAATTCAAGTATTTTTAACGTTTAAATTAAAAAGTAAAAGACTTACAGTGTACACAACGATTCTAAACTGATCACGAGGAAGAAAAATCTCCTGTTTTTCCGTGCATAAAAAGTGGTTTTAAACTATTTAAAACTGTTTTTTTATAGCTTTTAAAGTCATGCAATGTCTAAGTTAAGCAGGAACACATCATTGTATCATATTTTTTATTTCTTTTTTAAAAATTAAAAAAATCATTTGCCCAGCCAAATGTAATGTTATCATAATAGCTTTGCAGTTATGTGTCTGAATCTGGATTTGGACCCATAACTCTGGAGAAGTGAGGCAGCAGATCACAGTACCACATAACAACACCCCCTGAACTAATTAATTAAGTTAAACAAATATTCTTTAATTAATCTTTAAACCACTTCTTTAGAAATTTGAAAGAAAATCACACCAAGCCTACGTGTATAATTTCAGTTTAGCAATTTGATAAAAACCAGAAAAATTGAAAGAGGTGAAAAAGTATATACTCTATACTGTACATGTTTTTGCTGCATTATATAATGAAATACATGTACTGTATGTGCGAGTTCACTCTAAAATCAAGATGAAATCATTCAGGCTTTATTTGCTAATCTGGTTGAGATGTTTCTACAGCTGTTCACATGGTATAAAGTTTTATTGCGGGTAATATATGTTTTGATTTATAAATCCCTACAATAAATGGTAAAACTGTTGGAAATTTGCTGAGAAATATCAACAGGAACATTAATTATTCTCCTACTGTAATTGTGACTTTTGTCTTCTTTTGTCAGAATAATGTATAATTATGATCATTTAACTACATAGGGTAGTTAATGTGTTTGGTGCTTTCTATATTGCTTAAAATTCATGTGGCTGAAGCAAGTGTATGAAGAAGAACAGTAACAAGTTGAATCAATATAGTTTTACGTGACCAAAAAGTTCTTCAAATGTACAAGAAATTAATGAAAATTCACAAGATCATCTTGCCAAAACTAAAATGTATCAGTAATGTGCAGTCAGAGGTTGCATATTGTAGGCAGTAGCTATTTTCACATCTTAATTTATTGTATGACCAGGCATAAGCCAAAGCTACCCTACTTTCAACATGTCTGCATTCCACTCTCGTAACATTTTTAATGCAGCTGACAATATACATTGATTGCATCTCCAAAGCATACAGTATTCTGATTCATTGTCTAATGCTCAAATAACACAAGCTCCTTAACTTCTTTGTTATTGTATTTTTGTAAACAATATAGCACAGATACCAACAAAATCATATCTAAACAACATCCTATATTTAGTCATTTTGAATCCTATTATACCCTTTAATTAATGCAATTACATTTAAATTCCATTATATTACTGTCACATACTTTATTAAAATTATACATTTTGCACCGGAAGCAGATGAAATGGCATTCCAGACCATAATGTTGTTGTGATAGTGTTGTATGAATGACTGCTTGGGGCGTTAAGCTCTTTGTACTTCTTTTACAAGTTTTATGTAATTAATCTTTTAAACATTTCTTGAAATATGACCACTTTACATCAACAGTTTTGTTGCTTTGTTAAGAAACACAGACAATGATAGCAATATAGTACTATGCATACCTGGAAATGTAATCTATTTTGTTATGTATTTGTAGGTTTAACACATTACCGTGTACTTGTTAGTTTCATTGTGGTTTGAAATACAATACCGATCGTTAATACCAATTTTTTATAACCCCAAAATGTAAAAATAACCTACCTTGCCTACCCTATCCACATAAGTCTATAATGTAAAGAACATTTGGTTCTATGGTAAGAACAACAAGTTTGCGCTCTATATGTTATAGATTGTAGTTTCTGACTGTTTCTCCAACATAGTTAAACATTCGTTTGGAGTTCTCAGGATGGACTTTTAAATGTTTGATTGCTTTAGTGTTCTCTGGATTTCATTACATTTCCAGTCTTAAGTACTAAATTTATCATTCTTGTAATTAGGCCTTAGAAGTTGTTAATTAAATACATTGCAGCAAACAGACCTATACTCTGGTTCAGCAGCTGGATGGCAGCACAGAGTTGGCTGAGGAGACAGGAGTTCAGTTCTAGCAAAAAGGGAGTTTATTGCCTCCATGCTGGGCCTTCTTGCAATTCTGATCTTCCTTGATACAGAAAAGGCTTTTATTCTGTGGAGTGGGAGTACACTTTCCATTATACCAAAGAAGTCTGGCTGTGGCTCTAATTTTATATTTAAGATAAGATTGTTTTTATCCAGTTGTCTAGCTTCAATTTCTACTACTGATATGCTATTCAAGTATTTCTTGCCCTGTAGTTACACCAGGTGGGACTGTCCCTTGTCCTGTTTTTGATTGCCATCACAATTGAACCTTTAACTGTGTATACATAGATAGAATTATACTGTTTGTTTGTATCCAGACTAATTCATATTACCCAAGGATGTCATTGAGCCATTCTATCTATGTACAGACTATACAAATGAATAATATACCTTGCTTAAGGGTATAACCACAGTAGCACACAAGGGATGTGAACTCACAGCCTGTTATAACTGACTTTGGAACCAAATAATAGGCATCAATTTAATTCAAATATGAGCCGTGATTAATGCAAATCATGTGTTTCCACCATTATTAGTTCAAGTTCAAGTTCACGTTTATTTGTCATTTCAGCCATATACAAGTATACAGCAGAACGAAATATCGTTCCTCCTGGTCCATGGTGCAAATACAGACAGGACACTGACATACATATTGTAGACAGAATACACATAGTGCAAAGTGCAGGGAGTGCAAATTACAAGGCAATACATAATACAATATACACAACACACTTGGGGGATTTAAACCCTGTTTCTGGAATTGGAGTGGGTGCAAGGTGTTGAGGAGCCTGACAGCCTGCGAAAAGAAGCTGTTACAGAGTCTGGTGGAGCTAGCCCGTACACTGCGATATCTTTTCCCAGATGATAGGAGGGCAAAGAGTTTATGGGAGGGGTGGGAGGGGTTATCTACTATTCTGGAGGCTCTGTGTAAGCAGCGTTTGTGATAGGGGACAGAAATGGAAGGGAGGGAGGCTCTAATGATCTTTTCAGGTGTTTCCACAATTCGTTGCAGGGTCTTGTGGTCTGAAGCATAGCAATTCCCAAATCAGTGATACAGCTGGTCAAGGTGCTCTCAGTGGTGCTTCTGTAGAAAGTGGTAAGAATGGGTTGGGGAAGGTTTGCCCTCCTCAGTCGCCGCAGGAAATAGAGACGGTGCTGTGCTTTCTTGGCTAGGGAGGTGGTATTGAGGGACCAAGTGAAGTCATGTGTAATGTGTACACCAAGAATCTTGGTGCTTCTGTCTCCACTGTCAATGGTCTCTTTTGTTTTGTTTACATTAAGAGAGGTTTTTGTTTGTGACTCATCGTTGTTGCTAATGAGGCCCACCACTGTCATGTCATTGGCAAACTTGATGATGTAGTTTGAACTGTGCTTAGCAGTACAGTCATGAGTCATCAATGTGAACAGCAGTGGGCTGTGCACACAGCCCTGGGGGGTTCCGGTGCTCATTGTGATGGTGCTGGAGATGTTATTACCGATCCAGACTGTCTGAGGTCTCTCAGTCTGAAAGTCCAGAATCCAGTTACAAAGGGAGATGTTAAGGTTCAGCAAGCTTAATTTTTCTGTTAGCTTCTGGGGGATGATTGTATTGAATGTTGAACTGAAATCAATGAAAAGCATTCTTATATAAGAGTCATTCTTATCCAGGTGGGACAGGGCCAGGTGAAGGGCAAGATATATAGCATCATCAGTAGACCGGTTGGGGCGGTATGCAAACTGAAGGGGGTCCAGAGGGGTAGGGAGTCTGGACTTCATGTGACTCATGACTAGTCTCGTGAAACACTTCATGACAATTGGTGTGAGTGCCACGAGGCGATAGTCATTGAGGCAGGACACGGCTGACATCTTCAGCACTGGTATAATAGTGGTGGATTTGAAGCATACGGGGATGACCGCCTGGCACAAGGATATAATAAAAATGTAGTAGATATTTTATTTCAAATCTCGCATTGGGATGGTGTCATAACATTAATCATTGTATTCTTTAATGTATTTGTGCGCTTTGAACAACTGTGATTTCAATATATTAAAATCTTATATTTTGTTATCTCCAAGTAGGTTTACGAAACAGGTTTCTACCTCACTTGGTATTCTTGCTTGATTATGACTGTTCTAGGCTGACCAAAAACAGACTTGTTTGGTCACCTAAGGAATTCTGGCACTGCATAGGATACCTTCACTCTTCTGCTCTGTCTTGGTGGCAGCTTAGATTGCTGCTACTGTCAAGTCACGTCAAGGCCTTGCTACATGGGGTTTCTGTTGCAGCTTTGTTTTAGGAGTACACATGGGGAGACGTGAAGGAGGTTACCAGTTAGGGTTAGTTTATTTCAGTTCAATTCAAAATACTTTAATCATCCAGAGGGCAGTTTACAATTTAAAATATACTATTTGTTTTGGTTAAAAACTAAAATTAAAGAAATGTTAATTAAAATTACAGGATGCACAAAGAATAATTAATTCATTAAATAGATCAATAAAATAAGTTTATATATTGATATATGTGTTTTTCATACTGGTGAAAAAACTTGTCGATTTGTTAGGTAACAAAATTAAATTGCCACTATTAATTTCAGTGAAGAACTACTATACTTAGCAATATGGTCACTTCATCCTCGGTTCCAGTGACAAGCAGTTAAACAGGTTATTCAGAGTTCAGCACTTCAGGGAAAATCCTGGCATTTTTTTTATTTTTGAGAACTGTGGAATATACGCTAAGGGCATTTTGGGGGGAAAATATGGTTTTAAATATGTTTATATTTACAAAACAACACACAAATTGAAATACCAGTGGGAACAATGTAGTTTTTCACTTAATACAGAAAGTAATAATGACACAAATTCACACAATATATACAGCAGATATGCAAGTAGAAAAACAAATCATAAAACCGAAACATAACAAAAAAGTTGTATAAAACTATATTTTGCTGATGCAAATTTGTTATTTGTTTCAAGATATATTTTTTGGGTTTATTTTTACAGCCTAAAATATACAGAACATACCAAGATAAGTGGAATAATAACTGCTTAAAAATAATGTGAATGAGACTAGATAGGTGGCTCAGGTTGCTACAGCTTGGTGCTGATAATAACCAGGATTTAGAGTTAGATCTTTGCCTTCGTGCCTTGTACTATGCCTCTCTTTGGTGTGACAGGTGTACGTAGGTTCTAACAGAGCATACCTAAAATGTGATTCTTGAACATTTGTACTGTATCTGAAGAGCATACTCCATGTAAATAATAGAAGTTACTGTAACTCATGTAAAATGCTATGTAATTTGACAGTAAAGTCCAGCACCAAATAACTGGCTAAATCTACACATTATTTTATTATTTTATCATTTATAATTACTTAAATGTCATGTTTATAAAGGCTTTTAGAATGCCTGTGCATTCTGAAATTGAGCACTGATCCCTTTTCTCAATTGCTGTATGTTTTGCTTTTGACTGATTTTATAGAAAATTAACATTATTGTCTTTTATAAATCACTAAGGCAGTTAAAAGAAAAAAATCAGAGAAAAAGAACAAACTTAATTTTGTTTTAAAACTGATGTGAAACCTAGTGAAGTTTACTGGCCTGATTTGCTAAAAACTCTGACCAGGAACCCTCTGTTTCTAGTCAGGATGAAACAGGATGTGAAAGTACTATTTTCCAGGTGCATTTATCTTTAGTTTCTTTGACAAAATATTCTGTTAAACATTTCCTACTCTTAATGTAGTTAAGTTGAGGTTAATACACCAAAGTGAAATCCCCTTCTCGTTTAGTATTTTTGCAGAAGTTTTAAACACCTCTGTGATTGTCTTCTTGATAGTGAAGTTATCAATCTGGCTAAACGGAATGTAACTTCAGCAAATTGACCAAAATATGATAATATAATAAAAAATAAAGACTGTAATAAAAACAATCAGTAGAATGTAACTGAATGCATTCTTTGTAAATCATATTATCAGATAAAAAAGGTAGATCTGTTTTTTGAATGAAGGGCATTTGATTGGTTGTAAAAGGAAATGGCATAATTATTTTTTATGTGCTGGGATTTGTACAGGTGTTTTTATATCAATCAATATCATACAGAAAAAAATCCTAAATATATAGGAAAATTATTAGTTTAAAGCAAAATACTATTTAACAAGTTATTTTTTATTTTTAACAACTTTTAGTGCAATAAATCCTACAGAAATTAATTAAATGTACTCTTTTACAACGACATGATTCACATCGTATATGATCATCTGCTCCCTCCAACTCACAGTTACAAAAAAAAATACAAAATACAAAAAAAATACAAAAGTTAGTGTTTTTTCAGACCAGATATAAGGAAATAAGAACAAAGGAAAGGTTGCAAACGACAGAAGTGCAATTAGGCCATTTTAACTACTAACTGCCAAACAGGCCCATCTAGCCTTTTTAGCAGTTAGCAGTTAAATGACACATGGATCTCATTGAGCCATTTCATGAAATAAACTACTGTATTAGCTTTAAAAACATGGCTGGGTGGCTGGTTCCATACTCCAACAAACCATTACATTAAGATGTACCTCATAATCTAGGTTTTAAATTATTTCCACATACTTTCCACTTCTCTCCTGCTGCTACTCTTTCACTGTTCATTCTGAAGATATCTGCAGGGTTGACTTTGTTGGAGTCTTCAAGGCTTTTAAATATGTGTATCACATCACTTCATAATCTTCTATATTCAAGACTAGAACTGTTAATTTCCTTTAAATTCTCAGTATAGGACCCCGAGAATGGATCTGGTTTCTCTTCTCTTGATGGACTGCAAGCATCCATATATTTTCTATAATGAGGTGTACACAGAAATTGGACAAAGTATTCTAAATGAAGCCATCTTGAATGTTTTAACAATACCTTTCACTTCTCTGCATTAAATGTTAACTGTCATATCTATCATGTGTTTGACCATTCATGAGTTTTATTTAAATTTGTTTGAATTTAATTTCCTGCTATTAAAATTGTTAATATTTGTTAATCCTCCTAATTTGGTATCATCTGAAAACTTAATTAGTTTATTAACTGTATGGGAATTAGTCGTGTAAATTCCGAAAATTCTGTTTTCTATGTAATAACCAATCCTCAATCAAAACACTTGTATTTCCTTGAATGACTACTGCATGCAATTTAAGAATTAGTCTTTATATGTAAAACTTTATCAAAAGCCTTCTGAATATCTAAATCCACCATATCATATGCCCTATATGTACTATTCACAAAACTCTAACAAGTTTGTTATGCAACTCCAGCTTCTAAATCTATACTAAACATTTCTGGGGATATTATTTTCATATAAGTGCAACTCTAGTTACCTTACATGTAACAGAAGACTTATTTGTCTGTAATTACTAGGTTCAGTTTTCTCACACTTTTTTTATGGATGGAGACTACATTGGCAATTCTCCAGTCAATGGGCATAACCCATGTCTTAAGGGACTGTTGGGAGTGTTGTGTCAATGGCTTCTGAATAACATTTCTCACTTTATTGAGTAAAATTGGTAAGATAGCATCAGGACCTGGGAATTTATTAATCTTGGTTGCTTCTAGTATTTGAAACACTTCTCCCTCTTCTGTGCTAATACTTTCTGCGGCAAGTTGCTGACTTCTTCCTTAGTGAGTGCCCGAGCAAAGTGCTTCAAGAAGTACAGTATACTTTTAGAAGATTACCATTTTTTCTCATATTTGATATATTTTATTTCGTCCTTGATAGTTGTTTTGCTGATGCAAGATTCAAAATATTTTTTTATTATTTATTACTGCCTCTATTGTGATATTACTTTCATTTTCTCTTTTGGTCTTTCTAATAATCTTTTTTTTACCTGTGTTTGCAATAGATTTTACTTTTGTTACTTTGTACAAATTTGGACTATTGTTTTTTTTGTTAAATTCCTTAAAGCACTCTCTTTTCCTTTATAGTTTTCCTAAAGAATGTGTTAAATTATTTGATTTACTCACTTTTAGAATTATTTTTTTTTCTTCAAGTAAAATTTGTTTCAACTGTTGCCATTTTCCACTGATTTCTGTTTGTCCTATCCCATTTTACTTATCTTTTACTGTGTTTAATTCCTTCAGAATTTATTTCTGGAAATTGTAAACTTTTGTTTTGAACTCAACCTAAACAGTTTAAAAACTTCCAAATACACCATATTATGATCAGAGTTCCCTAATGGTTCTCTCACCTCCCTTTGTATCACTGTGTCTTGATTGTTTGAAAAGACAAGATTAAATACAAGCATTTTCTGTTGTGGATACTCTAAAAAACTTGGTTAAAAGCTATAATTAACAATGAAACTAACTTTAACCAGTTTATGTTGTGAACATTGAAATCATGTGTTATATTGCACATAATTTCTTAATTTCATTATTATACCCGAATACTCTTTTTTTACATATATAGAAACATCCTCCTTTTCTCTGTTTTCTGTCTCTCTAGTACAGAACAGTAGTAGTACAGTACTCTAGTACAGTATGTATTTGCTAATGTTACATCCATCTCTGTTATTTTCAGATAGCCAGGTTTCTGTGATTCCAATAACATCATAATTGTCTGGTAATTTTGTAGATTCTACCTCTATATACAGTAACTGTATGTCTGATATACCTATAGTAGCATTTAGGTACAATATAAGAACTTATTTACTTGATCATTTGTTTTGCTTTTTCCTTTGGTTCTCTCTTGGTCTTTCATTTCTTCTGTTCTACTGTAGTTTAAATGTAACTGAATTTTTTGGTGGATTATTATGTCTGCACCAATGTCCTATACAATGGATGCCACTTTAGGAGATGTTTCCCCACGTTACTGCTCTTAACAAGCAATTTAGCAACTGTGCCCAGCTAGCAGGTTTAACCCTAAAAGAGATGGAAAACAGATAACGTTATCTCACAAAAATAATTTTCAAAACAGGATTTTCAAGAGAAGCAGTGGATGATATCAAAAGTAATCATTTCAATATTTATTGTCAGGTATAGGCAAAAATGTTTAAACAACAGTAACATTAACTGTAGACTTTAGTTTTTATTTCTAAACATTTAACATATAAATTCAATCTGTGTTTGTTTTCAAGGGTACATTCTTTCTGTACTGCTATTCCATATCAGAATTTACTTTGGAGATGTAATCAGGGTAGATAACCAGCTGCAAAAATAAAAATATATTTGGGAAGACCTTGCACATATCAGAAGCAGTGTAAATTCAGCTTTAAGCCTGCCAATCAAATCTATATAAATTGGGGTATGAAAATAGCCAGTGCCTATTCTGTGGAAGTCCATTTACATACTATATGACACTGTTCTGAATGAAGGGTTGTGGGATTATTGTACAACCCACTGCATAAAAAATAATTAACATTATACTCAAAAGGTTAGTGTTCTGTATATATCCGCTAATACTTTTATCCCCTAAGAAGAAAAGAAGATCTTTCAGTCAACAAGGGTTTATAACAAGAAGCAAAGTTTGAAAAGATTTATGAAACAAAATGATGTGTTGTATTTAAACATCTTGCTTTATGTTTTAATTTACGTATACATTATGAATGTGCAACAGTGATGAGCTTTGGTGCTTTATTTTAAGGTATGGGTGCTTGTCTTCGTCTATTTACATACATAAACCATGCTCCTAAAAGCAGCTGACTGTTGCAGGAAAAATTTAAACAGCATTTATGCAAAAACACAATATGCAACTTAGAATGTATGCCTTATACTTTATACAGCATTATTCTTTTTTTTAAGTGGCATTTGTGTTTCAGTCAGCATACAAGTTGGGGCATGATTTTAAATGTCCTTAGTCTTTTCAATGACCACGTGTGTGAACAGAATCAACAGTACCTCTTGTAAAAATGTTGTAAATCTACTTTCATTTAATCACTTTAGCTGTAGCTTTTAAATGACATAATTTAATTGTCCCATCATAATAATATAGTTACATTATTACAGGAGACAAATTATTCATCAAGGGATAAATGTGTCAGAGAAGGATTTCTGTATTTGTCAATGAGAAACAGCTTTAAAAGCCTTTAATAATGCATCTAAAAACCTTTCACACAGTAAAGCTTTATAAGATGATATTGAAATGGTCACAATTAGCTTGTTAGAATAATGCAATTTGTATAAGAACCAATGGTATAC